>NW_021364995.1:0-282 GCF_001605985.2 Dendrobium catenatum | reverse complement strand
GTTAGGGAGATAAAGAGACTAAGTACATGCCAAAAGGGAAAGAAAATTTTTTTTTCTTTTGGAAGAGATCAACATATGTTAGCCCATAAAGTGATCATATGAGGTAGCATATGAGGTTTTGGAAAAAAAGTTTTTTTGGATTTTTTGTTTTGAAAAAAATTTGAAGTTTGAATGATTTGAGATGGATTCTTCTTATAAGATCCAAAACTCAACGGACGTAGTTTCCTCTTGCCCGAAGGCTTATTGAACTGTAAGAAAATCCCAAGTAAAGTCAACGGTCTA
>NW_021364994.1:0-933 GCF_001605985.2 Dendrobium catenatum | reverse complement strand
ACACCATTCAAGTTCGTACAAGAAGAAATAAGCCAATCCAAAATCTCCAAGTAAGATCAAGACTCAAAATTGATATCAAAGATCAATCCATCAATAGATATTCACCTCTGTATCCCATCTCCCAATAAAAATCTCCTCAAAAATTTTCTCCAACCCATAAAGCTTTCCTTACAAACATCAACTCCAATTCTATTAAAATATCACTAATTATATTTAAAGCACTTGAAAATAAGACTCAGAAAGATGCAATGAATGCTCTATTTGGAAGATCGTTGAACTTGCAAAAGGAAAGAAAATAGTATGATGCAAATGGATTTTTCTATAAAATATAGAGCAGATAGAAGCCTTAAACGGTATAAAACAAGATTTGCAGCTAAAGGAAATACCCAATTTTATGAAATTTACTATAAATATTTGCACCATACTTTGATCGCAAATTCTTAAGAAAATTTTTTTGAGAATAGTATTTGCATCATACCTCTCGAGAATAGAAATTGCTCAATCATAACAAACAAATATTCTTCTCAATAAAAACATGTCATGGGTCTGCTAAAAAAATAAAAACAATTTATTGTTAATCATATAACAGTCAAATTAAACTATGTCAAAAACTGGATGCAAATGAAATAAGGAAAAAAAAACTAACATGATACAATATCAAAGATTAGTTAGAAAAATGAAAAAAGCAAATTATCTATCTCACATGAAAAAAGGAAAGATTACCCTAAACCAGTTCTATGAAAAATGGAAATTATCTATCTCACATGAAAAAAACTAACATGAAAAAAGGAAAGATTACCCTAAACCCTAAAATTATCTATCTCACATTCATCCATAAATCACATTTATAGTGCATCTCATCAATTAATTCATACACAAATCCAGAAGAGTCTCACCCTCAAGTTACTTACAGAAATCTCCAATGCCTTAAAT
>NW_021364993.1:0-2159 GCF_001605985.2 Dendrobium catenatum | reverse complement strand
TGCAAAGTAAGTTTTCCTATTCTTCTTCTTCTTCTCCGCCTACTTCCCCCTTCCCCTTTTTTTTTTCTTTGTCTTCTTCTTCTTGGTCTTCTTCATCTACCTTAGCTTCCAACATTTCTTCTAATAATATGGTAGATGATTTAGTTGGCAGCGAGTTGCGTTCATGTGAAATTTATTTTAGCTAAAGTTGAAGGTTTGGATGGAGTTTTATGGTGTGTATGTCATCACACCTCCCATCCTCTTTTTTTTATTTGTTAGTGAAGACTTTCATTCTTGATGGTAGGTTTCATGACAATTTGTGTAGTTGGTCTTAGCACCATATATTGCTTTGTGTTCTTCTCCCTTGTATTGATTTGACCAAATAAGTGGCATTGGAAGTTTATTTTTGTTCATGAAGCTTGGCTTAGGGATTTAGGTGTAAACTCTAAAGTGTGTAGAAGCCCTTTTCTTTGTCTTCTATCAAAGCATGCATATCAAGTGTTTGATAAAATGTCTTTAAGAGGGATCTTTGATGTTTGGTGAGAAACTCATGAAGCAAGTGAGGCCACTTAACCAAATGATTGAATGGCCATATTTAGATATAAGGTTTCACATATTTCCCATGAGTTTGGATATGTTTATGCTTATGAAATCTCTTTGTTGTAGTATTTAAAAACCTTTTAATTAGTAATATTGATAACAAGTTTTGATGAATTCCAAGTGGCTCTCATGGTGGTTGTGCTAGTTGGAGAAATCTATATGCCATCCTCTCATTTTTCTATAAATATTCATGTGTTAAAAGAAAAGAGGTCTTGGCCCCTTTATTGTGAGATGAATTTATGGCTCATTAGAAAGTTACATGTTGAATGTATACCAAAACATAGTGATGTATCCTTGTATGAAATGTCTCCTGCAAACATGTAGTTTGTTCTAAATAAAGGGGTGTAGTTCTATTCCATGTGTAGCTAGATCTAGGTGCTTCATGGTGTGTTTTTTGTGTTAGTACTCACATATGGCTTGATGTATTTAGTGAATGTCATTTAGCTAAACAATCACACTCCCTTATGATTCATGATTAGTTGATGGGATCTTAGGCGATTCGATGACTATGTTGCTTCATTACTATTGCTCTCTTTCTATATTTTCCTACGAGTGAAGGGATTATTTGTTGAATATCATTGGTGCCATATTGTATGTTATCCTCATCTATCATGTCAATGTGTAGGAAACAAAGTGCATGCCAAGTATCAAATATGCCGAACAATCTCTTGTAGCACATATGATCATTAAAGGTTGCATTTTTTTTTTTTGTGCGTTGGTTAAAATGCTCAGTTCATATTCTAGAAGGATGTGAGCATGCGATGTTGCTTGTTTGAAGAGGTCTTATTGGCATAAATAAGTTTCATATAGCATTTGTTGAAAGACATTCTTGAGTTATGTTGGGAGAATCTTTTATCCCTTCTTTGTGAAAATTGCTACAGCTTTTTGTGGATTTCTTTTCCACTGTTTTCATGGGAAACAAGTGCAGATTTTAAGTGCTGTCTTACCTTTTTTTTATGCAATAATATCTATGGCACTCGAGTGAATCTTTATTGTTGTTCTATGGAAGTTCCTGCAGCTTTTATGAAGTTTTTTTTTTTACTGTTTTTGGTAAGAAACGAGTACAGATTTTGCTGTTTTTAACGTTCCAAACTACCGCTGAAAATTGCTAAGTGCAGATTTTTGCTGTTTTGAGCTTCCAGATTGTCGTATGAAACATATAAGTGCAGATTTTTGCTGTTTTGGCTTCCAGATTGTTGTAGGAATGGTATAAGTGCGGATTTTTTGGCCGTTTTGAGCTTCCACATTGTTGTAGAAATGAGATATGTGCAGTTTCTTCACTGTTTTGATTTCTATATTGCTTTGGAAACGAAATGGGTGCAGAATTTTCATGGTTTTAGCCTCCAAATGGTTTTGGGAGCAAACTGAATGCAAACTTTCACTCATTTGTGCTCTAAAATTTTTTTTTTTGGAACGGATTAAGGGCAATTTCTCTATATACTCATTAGTTAAGAGGCTTGCAATATCACATACTTTAAAAAAAAAAGAGATGTTTATGAGCTTGGGTTGAAACTTTTATTAAGCTTTTGTTGGCATTCGAAGTAATTCATATTATTAGAAGCATGTTCAGGTTTAAAGTT
>NW_021364992.1:0-230 GCF_001605985.2 Dendrobium catenatum | reverse complement strand
ACTTACCTTAGATGTTTTGCAGGGGAGAAGCCCAAGCTTTGGGCAAGGTGGCTACCTTGGGCTGAATATTGGTATAACACTTCATTTCACAAGGCCGCGCAAGTCACACCTTTCAAGGTGCTTTATGGAAGGGATCCTCCAACCCTGATACAGTATAAGCCTCATTCCACATCAGTGTCCTTGGTGGAGCAACAGTTGTCACAAAGGGATGAGATCTTGGGGGAGCTGAA
>NW_021364991.1:0-544 GCF_001605985.2 Dendrobium catenatum | reverse complement strand
GAGTATAAGCTTGTAAAAATTGGAGACCGTTTGATAACTCAATTTGCGGTTTGAACCTTTCTGACAGCACTTTGAGCCCTTGATTTGAACTCATTTGGGCTCGGATTGGGTTGATCTTGGTGTCGTCGGGTTCGTATTTCCAAGACGCTCAGTTTGACTATAAGCTCGCTGAAATCGGAGTTCAGGTGCTCCCAAAATTATATTTTTGAAGTTTCCAACTAGCTTTTGCCTCGAGATTCGTGCCCGATAAAACTAATTTTTTTGATGATGTATCAAGTACAATTTTGTTTTTAAACTAAAAAGTTGTTTTATAAAGCAGTAAGAAAATTGTCTCAAACAAAGCCTCAGTCTCTCTAAGTAAAGTTACAAATAAACCGAACAAAATTGAGAAGAAGTTTGCTAAGCTAGAGCTTGAGTTTGATTTGAGTATTTGTAATAGTACTCAAATTCAGTTCATTCGAAATTATGGCTGTTTAAAGTTGGTTTGAGCTCGGCTCGCTAGTAAGCCAAACGAGCATTATTGAGTTTATTAACAAGCAAAACT
>NW_021364990.1:0-363 GCF_001605985.2 Dendrobium catenatum | reverse complement strand
AATTCATTAGAGTATGTGGAGTGGAGTCTAATTAATTGGAATGCAACTCCTCATCAATAAAACCAGCAAGGATCGTTGAATATAGGGTTTTCCACCGTTGTTCCTTAATTCAAATCGATTAAGAAGGTTTTCATTAAGGTTTTTTAAGTACGCAGAGTATATGCATTTCATTCGTGATCTCGACGCAGGTAATACGCAGGACATACGCATAAGGTAGTTCTTGATTTTTTGATAAAAAAATAAAATTAATTAGAATTTAAATGATTCGATGCATTCTTTCGGTATGAAACATTCAAATACTCATTTTAGCATCGTTTGAAAATGATTTGTAAGAATTTCCCAATGAGACTTGATGGTTGGGGA
>NW_021364989.1:0-282 GCF_001605985.2 Dendrobium catenatum | reverse complement strand
GATCATAAAGTCCTCGCAAAATGAGGACAAAATCTCTTGGTAGTATCTTATCTACAAACCCATCTGCCTTCCAAAATTTACCCCAAAATTTATTCCGTTAAAACTCCCTCGCCAAAGAAAAAGAAAACAGTGCGGGTGGAGGCCGAGGCCGAATTTTTGGAGCCCACAATAAGTTTAGGGCCACATTGAATATTTCCTAGATGTCAGCCCTATATTCAAAAAACTTAAATAAAAACATCCTACACATCTAGCATTTGTATATAAATTAAATCATAATTTTAA
>NW_021364988.1:0-253 GCF_001605985.2 Dendrobium catenatum | reverse complement strand
GTAGGGAGCTTAAAACTGGGTTAGCAAAATTTTAAATTCCTAATCTTTTTGGGTTTAGATGGAGTCAACCCAATTTCTTACTGAAATTTCAAATTTGGTTCCTTATGTCGTGTTGTTTGGATCAAAGTATTCAAGAGGTAAATCTTTCATTCTTAAAAATAATCCTCTTACTCTTTGATAAAATTTCTACTCTTTAAAAAATTATGTGAATCAAACTTATCTCAATTAATTAGTGGGTATTTGACTTCTCTTA
>NW_021364987.1:0-1068 GCF_001605985.2 Dendrobium catenatum | reverse complement strand
GGGACTTACCCGTCGGCTGTTCCTTCTTCTGGGGCTTTCGGCCCTTCCTCGGAGGCACAACATTCCAAGGCCCATACATCCTCTCATCCTCCGTAAGCTCGGCCTCCTTCGGAGTACAAACACCCACAGCAATGCTAGGGGTGGATGCCGAGGAAGACTGCCCCGCATCACCCGAATTTCCTTTCCCTGAAATATTACCCACACTTGGCGGGTTGGGGCTATTACACGGCGTGATCACCCCCACAGGTTTTGGATTGTTAGATGCAGCAGACGAAGTAGCTCCACCCATTGGAGCTTTGCCATTGTTCCCACCTACATGGCCTCCTTCCGGGGCGGCACACCCAGCATTTGCCCGAGCTGGGCATAGATCCTTGCGGTGGCCAATGCGCCCACATTCAAAGCAGGATAGGCCTAGTCCCTCATACTCCACGTGCTGGTAGAAGCGGCCCTTCCAGCCATTGATCCAGATGCCGGATTGGAGTTTCCTCGCAAGATCAAGTTTCACACAAACCCGGGCATATTCCCGTCGCCCAATGCGACCCGTCTGAGCGTCAATCCACATTGGTTCACCAATCATGGATGCAATTCGGATCAGCGTTTCCTGATCCCAATATTGCAAAGGCAGCTGCGGTAACCTTATCCACACCGGGGAGGTTAGCCCCTCTAGGGATCTAGGAGAGAATTCAGGAGTCCATTTATCCAGACCGACAATGTTTCCACTGAAAAACCACGGTCCGCCACATAGCACAGCATCCCTTGCATCAGCCGAATTGAAGGTGCAAGCAAAGCAGTCCACACCAATGGTAGAGAGTTGAAACTCACCAAAACGCCCCCATTGGCGGCGGATTTCTGATTCCAACACAAAGAAAGGCAGCCGTCTCCCCAACACTTTGCCGACCACCGTGTTTTCCAACTGCAGAATGCTCCGTTCAACCACTTCCAGCCGAAGGTCCACCGAAACCCCGTCAGCCGAGAATTGGCCCCGTTTGACTTTCTCCACGACCTTGATGTGCTCCGGCTTTTTCCAAACATTAGTTGCGCCCACCCGTGAAGTGGCAGCAGCAGAAT
>NW_021364986.1:0-326 GCF_001605985.2 Dendrobium catenatum | reverse complement strand
ATGTTCTATAATTTATTCTTGACTTTGTATATGAAGATGAGATATATTGACTATGTGCCATTAATATACAACATATGAAAATTAAATGATTTTTTTTTTTCATGCCTAAATCCATGAAGGACAATTTAACATAAATGATGATGGGTAGCTTTACCAATTGTATATATATATATTCGTATTTGTGTGGGTATGTGTGTGTGAGTCACATGTTTATTTGTAACGTACCAAAAATTGAAAGAACTTAATGTCTATTTTTTATGTAAATTTATAATTTTCTTCTGAGTCCATCGATAGTTGTTGTGTTTCAATAATGGTATGAAGAGTAT
>NW_021364985.1:0-275 GCF_001605985.2 Dendrobium catenatum | reverse complement strand
AATCACCCTTTGATTACGGTCTCTCTGACCATCACTACTAGCTAACTACGGTGCCTCCGACCACAATCTCCTATTGCTTCCATTTTTAGGCTAAGGACAGTATAATGAGCAAGTTGAGTAGCTTTGGATATTAGGCCCGGATCTATGCTATATTAGGACAATATATTAAATCAAGATATCTGTATAAGTGTCCATCCTATAAGAACGCTACACGTGTACCTCCATTGTAATAATATGTTATATATATAGTCTTAGGCTGTAACCGCAAGACAGAA
>NW_021364984.1:0-221 GCF_001605985.2 Dendrobium catenatum | reverse complement strand
AGTATGAGATTTATATATGTTTCGTTTGGGGCAGCTTTTTTAATGCTTTATAAAGCAGTTTTTAGTAAAAAAAATTATAGTTTAACCAAATTTTGCATTAAAAAAATTGCTTTAGAAAGTAGTAAGAAAATCATATCAAATGAAGGCGCTTCGTTTGGGACAGCATTCTTACTACTTCTTAAAGCAGCTTTTTAGTTTAAAATTTTTAATTTGAGTGATTG
>NW_021364983.1:0-276 GCF_001605985.2 Dendrobium catenatum | reverse complement strand
AGTAGCAATCGGTGTTAATTAAGTTATTTTAAATTGGCTGAAATTAAAGGAGTGCATTAATGTTAAGGGGAGTTGATTACTGATTTTAATGGGTTGGTTGAGAATTTTATTAACCTATTAAGAAAATTTTAGGATTTGGAGAAGTTAGCAGATTTTAAAGAGTTATCCGGATACGTTAACTAAGGGGTCAAAATTTGACTTTTAAAACTAGAATCAATCTTAAGGTTTTCAGATGTTTAGTAAATACTAGACCTAATTATGAGTTGTTAGATAGGT
>NW_021364982.1:0-272 GCF_001605985.2 Dendrobium catenatum | reverse complement strand
GATTAAGCCAAGTGGAAGGCGGCGGTCAAGCGGGGTCCACGCGCTATTCACTTAACCACGTCAGCAGACTATAACGGCCGTTGGATCCGCGCGGAGCTCATCCAACGGCAGATATCGTGTCCCGTTACTTGATCTCGGTTGATCGAGATCAGACGGTGCAAACGCAAACCCGCGGTCTGAGATAGATGGATCAGATCGCGCTGGACCAAGGACTGAACCGCGGGATTGGATACACGTTGGACCATGCGACAGAACGGCTTAATCGGAGCCGT
>NW_021364981.1:0-391 GCF_001605985.2 Dendrobium catenatum | reverse complement strand
TTCGAGCTCGGTTTTGTGCTGGGGATCTACACTTGGATAGTCTACAAGCTCATCCAACCAGAAATTTTGAAGATATAACGATATAATCTCTCAAAACCCTTAGATCTAGCTCACACTAGATGGATTTAATTAGCTTTGCATATAAAGTGTTTTAGACCCAACGAATGATCCCCCGTTGTTTCTGTTCATCTCACCGTATTAAGTTTAAAATTTCAAAGGATTTGGTTCACCCGATCGAAAGAACAAGCCCAAAAATGCTTCCTAGGGCATCTTTCGTATTAGGGTTCGCATGTACGTTTTCTGGATCGTTGATCATTTGATCAACGGCCCAGATCAAGCCATCCCGCCGTTTGACTCAGTCGTGTATTTGATCCTTCGTTCGATTATCTGT
>NW_021364980.1:0-352 GCF_001605985.2 Dendrobium catenatum | reverse complement strand
ATCATCCAAATTAATGTATATTATTTAAATCACAAAGAAAATGTGAGAGTACTTTCTGTTAAAAAGAGTTGATGGAGAAAGTTTTACTAACAAAAATAAAAAAAAATGGTATCAAACATCCTTTTCCTAGCAACAATTTTTTTTTTTATGCAGAAATCTATATACTATTATATAAAAAAAAATCTTTTGCTAAAAATAAACTAGATTGTAGTTAAAGGTAAATGCCCATTTCTATAACACAAGTTCTTCTATGCGTTGTTTATAAAAAATAAATTTTTAAAAAAATGCTAACTGAAGAATCATCAAACCAGGTATATTCTAAAGTCAGGCTTCAGAGATCTTATTTATCATT
>NW_021364979.1:0-235 GCF_001605985.2 Dendrobium catenatum | reverse complement strand
TGGAGCTATTTCATATCAACTTTGTTGTTTTCTTCCAGCTACAACTTCTCTCATTTTGTCTTATTTTTGTGTTTTTCTCGATTAACTGCAATGCTCTTGGTCAATGCCTCCAGACAGAGAGCTCAACACTTCTCCAGCTAAAGAGAGGCTTCACTTCTGGTCATGACCTCGATACATGGCAGCAAAGCATGAATTGTTGCATCTGGAAGGGTGTGACATGTGACGAATCATCAGG
>NW_021364978.1:0-218 GCF_001605985.2 Dendrobium catenatum | reverse complement strand
TAAGGCATATTTTCCATTATTATGTATGAACACCTTACATCCAAAGACATGCAAATGTGAAAAATTAGGTGTTCTTCCCTTTAGTAACTCATAGGGTGTTTTATTTAAGTTTGATATAATATTCATCATATTCAGAACATAACATGCTGTGCTAACCGCCTCAGCCCAAAAATATTTAGGTAGTGAATATTCTGCCAACATGGCTCCAGCGGTTTCAA
>NW_021364977.1:0-388 GCF_001605985.2 Dendrobium catenatum | reverse complement strand
CTTTAATAAGGTTCTTTTTATACATGCTTATAGAAATGGTAATAAAGTAGCAAATCTTTGTGCTACTTTAGCTTTAGATAATAGTTTCTTCTTTGATAGTTTTTCTTTTGATGATATTCCTTCCTTGTTAGCTAAGTTAATTAAGGAAGAATATCATCCTTTTAACAATTGTACTTAGTTTCTTTGCTTTCTAATGCATTTGGCATTTCTTAAAAAATAAAAATATACTAAAGAGGGAGAAAGATATATGTATAAGTTAGCCAAACAAAGAGATAGGAGTAGTAAGGATTTAGTTCAAGTGAAGTGTATTAAAGATGAAGATCAATAAATACTTTTCTTAGAAGATGCTAATCAACAAAGATAGATGAGATATTTTGCTAAACTTTTT
>NW_021364976.1:0-209 GCF_001605985.2 Dendrobium catenatum | reverse complement strand
TCTTCCTTTAGATCTTATCCATGGCAAGTTCAAGCAAACAATAAAAGGTTCTAGCCAAGGGTCCACATAGAATTCTAGCAATAACTTTCTATCCAACGCCAACGAAGAATCATTTCCTAGATTTGCCTCCGCTAAGATCACCCATTCTAGAGTTATTATTCAAGAACAACTAACCTTTCAGGTAATAAACTTGTTTGCTTCAACTCAAT
>NW_021364975.1:0-1220 GCF_001605985.2 Dendrobium catenatum | reverse complement strand
ATAGAAGAGATTCAAAGGAGCTCATTAATTGCAAGTTACCGACAATATCGTCCAGGCCGATATGGACATCGGCCTAGCCGATCAATACAAATCTCAGAAGATCTGACAGAGCATTGCCCTGAATGCAAACTGGATGATTTAAAATTGGCTTGATCATCCAGGCCGATCTCACAATCGTTCCGGCCAATCAGTTCAAATCAGCAAAAAATCATCCAGAGCATCGCCCTGAATTCGAGCTGGTCGATATTTATCGTCCAGAAGTAACTAAAGTTTTTGAATAGCTGGCCGATCCTGCGATCGTCTAGGATGATATGATCGTATCAATCATCCTTAATTACTCCCTTGATTTTCTAATCAATTAAGGCATAATTTGTGAATATCGTCCAGGACGATCAATGATCATCCTGGCCGATTATAAAAAAATACATAATACCTTAATTATCTATGGCGGCAACTTATTTCTATTTTGAGCTTATCGTCCTGGCCGATACACGTATCGTCCAGGATGATCTGTTAATGATGGCTGTCTTAATTAAGAATTCTTGTTTAGATTTCTGTTTTAAGCCTGATCGTCCAGGACGATGTAAATATCGTTCTGGCCAATATGAGTAAAAACAGAAATTCTAAGTCTCTCAAGTGTGTGTGGGGGGTTACTTAGCATCAGTCTCTTTGATCATTACAAATAGACTCAAGAAGAGAAAAAAACAAAGTACAGACTGACTCAACCCTAAACCTACGCAATCTTGAACTGGCTTCGTTTGTTTGTCCGATCTTCGATTCCTGAAAAGTTAGAAGTAACAGGCAGTCCAAGAGAATCAATAGTGTTTGTCAATAATCAAAACATAAGTCATGAAAATAAATTTGCAAAAATCTCCCCCTTTTTGATGATGGAAAAACACTATGAAGATAATTAGCAGTAAAATTTTGGGATCGACAAGTGTAAAAATATCATAAACTTCTCCCCCTTTTGATATATCAAAAAGGAGGAGGGAACAAAAGAAAAAGACCAATTGCAAATCTTTTTTTTTTAACCAAGGCATGAAAATGATGTAGTTTTCCATGTGATTGATTTAAAAACTTGTGGGTTAATGAGTTAACAATCTCAATAATCCAAATAGTGGTAGAATATCAGGACATGGTTACCCTTAGCTCAGACGTTTTCTTAGGGTAGAATCATCTTTTTAAATCAATGACCTAACTCAAAGAATTAATTGGATATG
>NW_021364974.1:0-451 GCF_001605985.2 Dendrobium catenatum | reverse complement strand
GGAGCCCGTTTTTAGATGTCAATCAAGTCCTTTTTTAGTAAGAATCATAGAGGGGGGTAAACGTGGTTAGAGAGGGATTCCAAGGGAGAGTGCTCTAGAGAAGTTCTTTAGGGTTGAGAGAGGAAGGAGAAGGTGAGCGTTGTGAGGGAGAAGATGTGTGAGAGAGATCACACGATTGCTCCGTACTTGCTGCATCTTGCTCCTCCTATGGCCCTAGAAGAATTTGAGGGAGCATCTCCAAGGGAAAGGCTCGTCTACATCCATGACCTCGAGGTTCTCTGCCTTCTCCAGGAGGAAGAAAAACGAGAAGGTTCTCTTCCGTCGCCAGGAGGGCGAAAACAGAGTTTGGCACTCCGCCACGTCGGGTTGGTGAAAGGGAGGTTTGTAAAGGCTTCTCCGCCTTGCTGAGGGTAGCAAAAGGAGAACTATTTTTGGTAGTGAAAATCCCAGA
>NW_021364973.1:0-201 GCF_001605985.2 Dendrobium catenatum | reverse complement strand
GAAATTCTTCGGGCAACTCCTAATTGGAGCCGTAAGCTCCAAACTAAACAAACTATCGGGGCAATTCCTAATTGGAACCGTAAACCCCAAACTAAATAAATTAACGGGAAACTTCTAAGGAAGTAATAAGCCCCAACTCAAATTGAATTAAAACTAAAATCAATATCTAAGCACTTCAATCTACTCGGGATCCCTGAGAGG
>NW_021364972.1:0-297 GCF_001605985.2 Dendrobium catenatum | reverse complement strand
CTCCACGCGATGGATCAAGTCAGCGTATAAATGGACGGTGTCTCGCATAAGGGACGAATAGAAGGGGCTAGGACGAAGACCTCCAAGAAAGACCCCTCTGAGTAATTCAGGGTCTACTCCTGGAATCTGTCGTGCTTCAGTGGAAAATTGTTGAAAATACTCCTTCAACGATTCTCCCTCATTTTGGCGAATCCCGGAGAGGTGGGAAGAATCCTTAGCAATTCTTTGATTGGCCACAAATTGTTCGACGAATATTTTGTCCAATTTGACAAAAGAGGGGATCGTTCCAGGTGGAAG
>NW_021364971.1:0-240 GCF_001605985.2 Dendrobium catenatum | reverse complement strand
AGAGGGTTGGAGAGATTGAGAATAAAAGAGAGGTCTAGAGGGATTGAGATTGAAAATTAGATAAAGAGATGTTTGTAAGAAGAGAAGGAGTATAAAAATTTTGATGGAAGATAAAGATAAATTAATGAGTGAGGGAGAGGGAGAGGGAATGGGAGAGGGTGCGAAATTTAGAATGAGAGAGACCGAGAGAGGGTAGGAGAGAGAGAGAGTGTGTGTAAATAAAGGGAGGGTGGGAGAGGG
>NW_021364970.1:0-343 GCF_001605985.2 Dendrobium catenatum | reverse complement strand
TCCGCTAGCATATGCACAAACCTTTTCAGTGCATTTAAGATTTCGTTTGTGTTTCTTCCATTTACAGACGCCTCCCCATCCTTCCATACAGCCGTCTGTTTCTAGTATTATATAGGCATCCTCTAGTGGGATTTCAAGATCTGGTAGTTGTTGTACAAGGTTTTTAATTCTTCAGATTAATTGCCAGTCGTGTTCCTTCATTCTTTTATCTCCATGGGGCGAGGTCTTCTCATATAATGACCCTAGTAAAAATACCAAGGTTAGGAATATAATTTCGAGCATAATTGAGAATTCCTAACCATGATCGAAGCCCTTGTTTCTCCTTGAGTTTGTCATCTGGAAA
>NW_021364969.1:0-233 GCF_001605985.2 Dendrobium catenatum | reverse complement strand
TACAATGTCTATCCCTAACTCTATTCTTCTAATGAAATTATTGCAATCATAATACTTAAGGAAAGATTATAGGTAGAATTAAGTATTAACTAAATGTGTAATTTCATTAATACTGAGTAAGCTAGTCAAAATTATTCACCCAGAGAAGTTTAATTTAAAAGGAATTTTAATTCTCAATGAAGGATCAAGAAGTTATAAATTATTTTCTTAAAACATCATCCACTTATGTACTT
>NW_021364968.1:0-301 GCF_001605985.2 Dendrobium catenatum | reverse complement strand
CTCTCTCTCTCCCTCTCTCTCTTTCTCTCCTCAAGGACTTCAAAGGTCAAGGCAGCAACCAAAGTCATCCAAAATGTTGAACAAGAGTTCTTAAATAGAAGATCTTCAAAGGATCTCATTAATTGCAAGTTGCTGAGATTATCATCCAGGCCGATCTCACGATCGTCCCAGCCGATCAGTTCAAATCAAAGGAAAATCATCCAGAGCATCGCCCTGAATTTGAGCTGGCCGATATTTATCATCCTAGCGTAACCAAGGTTTTTGAATAGATCGTTCAGGGCGATATGATCGTATCAATCAT
>NW_021364967.1:0-292 GCF_001605985.2 Dendrobium catenatum | reverse complement strand
TATATTGATCTAATATTATGCTTTATAATATGGGTTTTATATTTATGATTTAAGGATTTTATTAGCATTTCTTTGGAAAAATATTTACTCATATTTTACTAAATATTTGAATAAATTGTTTGATGTAATCGCCAACTGTTTCATTGATGGTATTGTCTTTGGTATCTAAACTAAATGTCAAAGGACAGAATACCTACAAAATAATACTTCAACTTATCCTTATTCATGCTTGAAGTAAAATAAAAAAAAAGTCATTTTCAAAAATTAAGATTAATAATTTATAAAATATTAT
>NW_021364966.1:0-281 GCF_001605985.2 Dendrobium catenatum | reverse complement strand
TATCTCTCAAATTAAGAGGAATTAAATATAAGTTTTACATATCAAATCGCTCCAAATTTTACGTAGAATTTTATAAAATTATTCCCGTCGAAATCCGACAATATTGAATTTATCACTTAAAACTCATCGCGGTGCTTTGAAAAGCGTGCGAGGTCTAAAACGGCATTTTCAGGTTTTTACAATCTTCCCTCCTAATAAAAGTTTCGTCCCCGAAATTTACACAAGTTTTAATTACAAAACAAGATTCTCTAACCTATACCTATACCTTCTCTAACCTATAG
>NW_021364965.1:0-1651 GCF_001605985.2 Dendrobium catenatum | reverse complement strand
GTCGAGCAGGGCTCCGACATACAACCTCGGATAGGTTTTACATCCTTGGTGGATTCTCTCGACCTCTTCCACACAGGTTAATGGCATCGAACAAATGTTCTGACATACAACCTCGGATAGGTCTCACATCCTTGGTGGATTCTCCCGACCTATTCCACATAGGTTAACGTCGTCGAACAAATATTCCGACATACAACCTCGGATAGGTCTCATATCCTTGGTGGATTCTCTCGACCTCTTTCACACAGGTTAACGTTGTCGAGCAAAGACTCTGACATGCAACCTCGGAAAGGTCTCACATCCTTGGTGGATTTTCTCGACCTCTTTCATATAAGATAACATCATAGAACAAAGGCTCTAACATACAACCTCGGATAGGTCTTACATCCTTGGTTAACGTCGCCAGAATGCTGTCAAGGGACTCCCATTTAACTTCTCCACAAAGTTAAATTTCTATCTGATGTTGAATTTTCTCTTGTCGCTGAACTTTTGCCTTGCAGGACTTTCAACGGAATAATACCCGACTTCAGCAGGCTTCTACTCGTCAGCAGACTTCTACTCGTCGATGAATCTTCGTCGATCTTCTACCCGACGTTGGACTTCTCCCTGTCGACGGATCTCTGCTCGTTAGCGGACTCCTACTCGTCGTCGGACTTCTTCTCGTCGACGAACTTTCGTCGATCTTCTACCCGACGTCGAACTTCTACCCGACGTTGGACTTCTACTCGACGTCGGACTTCTGCTCGTCGACGAAATTTCGTCGGTCTTCTAGCCGACGTTGAACTTCTACCCGACGTCGGACTTCTCCTTGTCATCGGACTTCTGCTCGTCAGAAGACTCCTACTCGCCGTCGGACTTCTGCTCATCAGCGGACTCCTACTCGTCGTCGGACTTCTGCTCGTCGATGAACTTTCGTCGGTCTTCTACCCGACGATAAACTTCTCCCTGTCGTCGGACTTCAGCTCGTCAGCGGACTTCTACCCGACGTCGGAATTCTCCCTGTCGTCGGACTTCTGCTCATTAGCGGACTCCTACTCGTCGTCAGACTTCTGCTCGTTGACGAACTTTCGTCGGTCTTCTACCCGATGACGGACTTTTCCCTGTCGTCAGACTCCTGCTCGTCGGAAGACTCCTACACATCGTATGACTTCTGCTCGCCAGCAGACTTCTACTCGTCGTCGGACTTCTGCTCGTCGATGAATCTTCGTCAGTCTTCTACCCGACGTTGAACTTCTACCCGACGTCTGACTTCTCCCCGTCGTCAGACTCCTGCTCGTCGGAAGACTCCTACACATCGTCGGACTTCTGTTCGCCAGCAGACTTCTACTCGTCGTCGGACTTCTGCTCGTCGATGAATCTTCGTCGAACTTCTACCTGACGTCGGACTTCTCCCCGTCGTCAGACTCCTGCTCGTCGGAAGACTCCTACACATCGTCGGACTTCTGCTCGTCGATGAATCTTCGTCAGTCTTCTACCCGACGTCGGACTTCTCCTCGTCGTCAGACTCCTGCTCGTCGGAAGACTCCTACACATAGTCGGACTTCTGCTCTCCAGCAGACTTCTACTCGTCGTCGGACTTCTGCTCGTCGATGAATCTTCGTCGAACTTCTACCCGACGTCGGACTTCTCCCCGTCGTCAGACTCCTGCTCG
>NW_021364964.1:0-1664 GCF_001605985.2 Dendrobium catenatum | reverse complement strand
TGGCTGGAAAGTAAATTTAATGGGAATGATAAATACCATGCCTTTCCATTGCTAGAGGTGTTACATATTTTCGGATTAGAAGCATTAGAGGATTGGTTTGAGGCAGGAGTAGCTGCTGAAGATGGATGTTTGTTTCCTTGCTTAACTCAACTGATTCTAGAGGTCTGCCCGAAGTTGAAAGAGTTGCCCTCTTTGCCTTCTAAGCTCAAGAAATTGAAGATACTATTTACGGGGTGGACGACTTTGAATTTTTGTAGCAATTCAAATCCTATTCCCCTTCAATCATTAGGGGTCGTTGACTGTCCAAACATTACATCTCTTCCTCTGGCTGATGAAATAGCAAGACTTGCAGCACTAAGATCCTTGGCAATTATAAAGTGCCCCAATCTGATCTCTCTCGGAGAAATGCAAACCACTAATAATTGCCATCTCATGCTCAGCGATCTTCAAATAAGTGATCCATCGGTGTTGCTAATGGAGCCATTGAGAAGTATCGGCTCCTTAAAAAAGCTGACTATTAATTATAATGATGGGGTGGTTTCATTTCTAAATGAAGCGGAGCAGTGGTTTCTGAGAGTTAGTTCATCTCTTTCTGAGCTGAACATTTGGTATCTCGCGTCCTCAGAGTCTCTCCCTTCCTCCTTGGAAAGCTTATCTTCACTTCAGAAACTATCTATTTATGATGTTCCTATGCTTCGGGAATTACCGAACCTTCCTCCCTCTTTGCGTAGTCTAACAATTATCGATTGTCATCCAGAGTTAAAGGAGCGCTATCGAAAGGATGGAGGCTCCGATTGGCACAAGATTGCTCACATTCCTCATATCATCATTTCTCCCCGCAGATAATAGGTCCAACTCCTTTATCGATTGTCCAGCTTATGTCATGTATTATTTTCTTAGTTTTCCGAGTTTGCCCCTGAGGGCATCGTTTGACTTATGTAGCCCCGAGGGCGTTTATGTCTTTTCTATTCTTTCAGTTTGAGCCTCCTTATATGAGGCAATTTGCATTGTAATAGTTTCTTAGTTTTTGGATGAAATGAAATTAGCTTCGTGTTCTCTTTGTGAGTGCAACCTCTCTCTCAAATCTCTTAGTGAGTTTTGAGAGGAGCTAGATCTCTTTGTGAGCTCTAGGCCTTCTCTTAGTTTGTTTTGTAATCAAGTGGTGTGATAGTTCAAGGTAATTTCATCCGGAACAACATCTCCTTGAAATTTCCTTTTCCCCACAACCCAATCCCCTCAAAATTCCGCTGCCCCCACTCTGCTCGGCCGCCAATCAGCAGCTGCCCCGCCTCCAGTCGGCCAGCAGCCGTGCTGCCGCCTTCCCCTCCCCATTCCAAGCCGCTGAGTGAAGCCCCACGACCATCCTTAGGCTCCACCGACCTAGCCATCTCACCCGCCTGGCCTGCCGCCGATTCCAGGCGGCCAATTCCCAAGTTCTGGCCATCCCGCCGCCTCCCTCCCTGAGTTTTCCTTCAACGGTTTTCAAATTTCTGAAATTAATTACTTTCCTAATTAGTGTCTGGTGTATGGAACACACTGAACCTGCAACAAATAAGAAAAAGAATAGAGAAACAGAGAGGAAACGGAGACAGGGAAGAAGAAGGGATTCCGGGAGAAGGAGTATAATTTTCTACTGTAATAATTCAATGCCAGTCCTCTACAGC
>NW_021364963.1:0-433 GCF_001605985.2 Dendrobium catenatum | reverse complement strand
AAAATGAACCAAATGTATATTGGTACGAACTAAAATCACACCCGAGCATCATCCCGTACAAACTAGGTTCGTCCGGTACAAACAGTTATACCATAGGTCGGTTCCCAAAAACTACAGGATGTCGCCAAAAGTTGAAGAGTCGGTTCACTTCATCCTGGGACGAATATGAGTTCGTCCGGATGAAATTTTTATAGAGAACATTTCTTCTTGTGATGAATTTGCATTCGTCTGGATGAAAATTTTCCAGAGAGCATTTTGTCCTAGCACGAATATGAATTTCATTTGAACAAAAAATTTCCAGAGGACATTTCATCCTGGGATGAATTTGAGTTCGTCTGGATGAAAATTTTCTAGAGAACATTTCGTTCTGGCACGAATATGAATTTTGTCTGAATAAAAATTTTCTAGAGAACATTTCATCCTGGGATGATTA
>NW_021364962.1:0-236 GCF_001605985.2 Dendrobium catenatum | reverse complement strand
TTAACAGAAAACATTGGAGCACAATTTTGGATGCGGACCATCTCCAAATATCCCCAAAAAAATTCATTAACGAGCCATTCATTCACAACCGGTAACCACTGCTCGTTTTGTCATCAATACTTCATCAAAGAACTCAAGAAAATAGCAGGTATATCTTGTCGTTAATACAACAAAATCAACCCAAAGCTCAACCAAATAGAAGAAGTTGCGAGTGCAAAGATTTGAGAGCAAATACC
>NW_021364961.1:0-227 GCF_001605985.2 Dendrobium catenatum | reverse complement strand
ACAAATACAATTTATGGTGATTATCATCTCCATCATAGTAGAAATGTTCCTGTCATCTAAGTACAGGAACATTAGGCTCCCAAGTTTTCTTGGTGTAATCTTTTTTTGTTGGAATGGCACAATCAAAGCTCTCAAAAAGCTCAGTGTGACGAAGAAAGGCACTTAACCAAGAAATTACCACTGGCACTTGGCGGAAAATTCTTTGGTGGCCATAGTTTTCAAATTTC
>NW_021364960.1:0-224 GCF_001605985.2 Dendrobium catenatum | reverse complement strand
TGCAGGAATTAGGCTGAATTTATCGAGGATTTGATCTAAATTTTGCCAAACGCCAAAAAACGCAAATTGAAATCTCATAGAAAGTCTAAGCGGTACTCTACGGCTTTTTTTCCCATTTTCAAGGTAAATACCAAATTTACCTAATACAATAATTCAACAAATTAGAAAATTCGACGGGATTTAGTATAAGTGCGCCAAAGGCTAAAAAATCATTACCTTCATGG
>NW_021364959.1:0-255 GCF_001605985.2 Dendrobium catenatum | reverse complement strand
TTAAAATACCAATTCACCCCCCTCTTGGTTAGCTTGGTACTAAGTTCATAGGGCTTAACATCCCTAACGAACTTTCAATAGGTCTCCATCACCGCGATGGGAACCTCGACAGGAGGAGTATACACCACTTAACATATCTCGAGCAAATGTGTTGATGGTTGTTCGAAATCAAGATACATTGAAATGGCTGAATCCTTTGAAGTCGAACACAGGAAATGCAGATCAGTACTGTCACTTTCATCGAAGTCGTGGTCA
>NW_021364958.1:0-232 GCF_001605985.2 Dendrobium catenatum | reverse complement strand
ATTTGACAGTTTCGTTACTCAGCAGCAGCAGCAGCATGACCAGGACATCACCTGGTTCAATACTCAGTTCACCTCACTTGCCACCTACTTTCAGCAGCCACCTCCACCACCTCCATCTGATGATCTGGATCCCTCGTTGTTTTAGTCTGTATTTTGTGTTGTGTGTTTCCTGTCTTTTTAGTGTACTTGTTAGTCTTTTTTTGTGTTTCTAGGCCCTCTTTTTGTGATGACA
>NW_021364957.1:0-783 GCF_001605985.2 Dendrobium catenatum | reverse complement strand
GCTTGTCTAGTCTTTAACAGGACATCCGGAGTAAAGGGGTGTTGAGGAATGCCTCCCAGGGACTCTGTCGGGCTCTCTCAACTGGGTAAGCTTCAACATCTGCTCAACCAGCTCGGTCTCATAAATGAGGAAGGGTTCAATACTCACTTTATCATTTCAACTGAGTGAATAAAGAGTCAGGATCTGATGCATGCCTGATCAAAATGGGACAATCAAAAGAAAAATGAGTAGTGGGGAATACCTTCCAAGGGCTTTGTCAGGCTCTCTCAACCAGGTAAGTAAAACCAACTACCTATTTGTTTGTATCAAAAAAACAAGGTAGAAGGTGAAAGTCACCTCAGCATCAACCTGACATAGATCTGTGTAGGGATGTAAGGGAGAAATGGTAGGTAAATGGAAGAATTCTAAGGGTAGAGTCACCTAAGAAACCTCAAGCTAGCACCCTGGTAATCACATGGTTGAGGACAAATCGTCGTGGCCATGAGTATCCAAATGCTGTCAGGATCTCTTAGGGAACCCTATCCCTACATAAAAGGGGAGGAAGACATCATAACGACATCCCCAAAGAAAGCTGGAAGAGATACACCCTCAGTAAAGTGTGTAGAAGGGCAAACTCGTTTCAAGGGAGTCAAAGTAGCGAAAGTAGCGAGGGGCACCTCTACTATGAAAAATAGGACTAAGCCTAAAAGAAACAATCATCAAAGGAGGTACAGCGGGAAAACCATACTAATTGATGGGGACCCTGTAAGAAGTATAATCTAAATCAACATATCCAAATGACCT
>NW_021364956.1:0-1349 GCF_001605985.2 Dendrobium catenatum | reverse complement strand
ATAAATTGTAGCATGATGGAAGGTTATTCCATTACTCGACCTTCCTTCTTTAATAACATGCCATTCAATTTTTGAAAAATTCACATGGCTACTTTTATTCATTTAATTAATTACCTCATATTAAACTTAGTTTAAGTAGGTTATTTTCCTCCATGTGAATTTGAGAGCAAAAAACCTATTAACATCCTTTTTTATGAGTGGAGTCAAGGAGGGAAAGAATTAGTATAATTGAATTAGAAAAAAAATTAATATTGCACTTCATTCTGAAGATTATATGCATATATCCACTTGCAAAATGGTTAAGGACATTTGGGATGAATTGTGCATTGCACATAAAGAGATGAACGAAGTAAAACAATAATGTATTAATTTACTTATACAAAATTATGAACAATTTCATATGCAATATAACATACACTTCAAACTCTTAACTATTGAGGTATTCTCTTTTTTAACCTAATGTCCTTACAATTTTGTCCAATTGGTGTAACCTCTCAGGAGTTCACTCATCCCAAGATTGCTTATGTATGAGCATGCTTAATTTTGGAGTTACTTAAAAAATTTAAGCCATTACAAAAAAAAGGCACTTCAATATTCAAGAGCTTAGCTTCTTTTACTTAAGGGATTTTATAATCTCCCCCACATAAGTAACTAATGTCCTTGTGATTATCCTTATCATCCCAAAATCATCCACCAGATATATAGGATTTTAGAGGTGGTCCTGACAAGTTTAAATGGTGTCTCCTGTAACATCAAAATCTGCTCCAGGATCGTCCGGGCCGATCGGGATCGTCCCGGGACGATCAGTGCAATTTTTGTTCCAGATTATGTACAGAAGTTCCAGGAATGATTTCCTATAGGGATCGTCCGGGCCGATCTGGGATCGTCCCGGGACGATCAGTGGATGGCACAAGTCAGAGAATAGAGGTTTTTATCGTCCAAGAAAATTAATTATCATCCTGAGAAATCGTCCCAGGCCGATATGGATTTGTTCAGATCGTCCAGGACGATCGTGCGATCAGCCGGGCCGATCAGAGCAATTTAAAGCTGAAACCAAGTCATTTTGAAGAAAGAGAAAATCATAAAAATATCTAAAATCAGCCGAGGAGAGAGAAGGTCGAGGGCAAATTTGGAAAAGCTGATTTTCGGGCGACGCCGGACCGTTTTCGTCCGACGAGATTGTTCAAGATATTGCTGTACGAAAGGTAAGGCACAATCCGCCTTTCTCAATTTTCAGAACCGTCGTGTTTGGCGGTATTATCTGTCCGGAATTGATTTTAGTTAGTGATTTTCGTCCGTATTTCCCGTCTGATTCAGTTTTTACCGCGTAATTTTTCGTATGTTGTTGA
>NW_021364955.1:0-216 GCF_001605985.2 Dendrobium catenatum | reverse complement strand
TTCTAAGTCCTAATCGTCCAGGACGAATTTAATGTTCATCCCGGGACGAACGTCTCTGTATTCTCAATATAGCCTGTTCGTCCAGACGAAAAATAAGGTTCGTCCCAGGACGATCTTCTCAGTCTTGAAGCTTGCTATGTTCGTCTAGACGAAAAATAATGTTCATACCAAGATGATCATCTCTGTCTTGAGGCTCACTCCATTTGTCCAGACAAA
>NW_021364954.1:0-245 GCF_001605985.2 Dendrobium catenatum | reverse complement strand
TTCTATGTTGATTGCAAAAAAAAAAAAATAATATTTATATATATAATGTGTTAGTGTCTAAATCACAAAAATTTTAAAAGCAACGCAAAAATATTGACGAAATAGAAATTGTGATTAAGGTCTGAAAAAACAAAACAGCAAGAAAGTTATCCCAAAAAAAGTCTTAGGCTTCGTTTGAGATGACTTTCTCACTGCTTTTTAAAAAAACTTTTTAGTACAAAAGTTAAAATTTGTGTACTCGAAAA
>NW_021364953.1:0-278 GCF_001605985.2 Dendrobium catenatum | reverse complement strand
GATGTTTTGTCTCCTTGCATGAATAAGAATGAATGGTCATTTGAGATGTTTTGTAATTGTTTCATAGAGGAATGTCTAATGAAACCTTCTTATTAGAAGTCTTTCATAGATATATCCCACTCCAAATGAAAGTAAAGGTACTTGGTCGTGGGTTGTTTTGGGTAGAGTTTGATGTCAAGAAAAGTGACTTTGGTAGATTTCTTTTTGTAGAGTTTTGTGTAGTAACCCATTTGGAAGGTCCTTATAAGTTATTTTGAAAGGTATAATTTGATGATTGG
>NW_021364952.1:0-690 GCF_001605985.2 Dendrobium catenatum | reverse complement strand
TGATCAGTTTAGGTATTCTGTATTTTTGGAAATCGGCCAGGATGATTATTTGATCAGCCTGGCGATATTGTATAATTATGCCTAAATTAATCCAACAATCATGGGAGTAACTAAGGATGATTGATACTATCACAGCGTCCTAAACGATCGTAAGATCGGCCTGGACGATCCATTCAAAAACCCTTGGTTGCTCCTGGACGATAAATATCGGCCAGTACAAATTTAAGGCGATATGTTGGCCGATTTGGATCGGACAGCTCAAATTTATGGCGATGCTCTGGATGATTTTCCTTTGATTTGAACTGATCGGCCCGGACGATCATGAGATTATCCGGGACGATCAAGCAAATTTTTAATCGTCCAGTTTGCATTCAGGGCGATGCTCTGGCCGATCATATGAGATTTGTACTGATTGGCCAATACGATTTAAATATCGTCCTGGATAATAAAGTAGGCAACTTGCACTTAATGAGCCCCTTTAAAGCTCTTCTATTTAAGAGCTCTTGTTCAACATTTTTTAACATCCTTGACTGTTGTCTTGACCTGAGAAAACCTAAAGGAGATAGAGAGAGAGAGGATCTTGTGAGGGGGAGCTTGTGAAGGGATTCACAAGGGTTGCTCCAAGCATCGTTCCACTTCTTCTTCCCTAAAGTCTCTTGTCCTTGGAAGGGTTGGGAGAGGTAAGTTTCA
>NW_021364951.1:0-230 GCF_001605985.2 Dendrobium catenatum | reverse complement strand
TATGTTCATATTGATGATGTAGCTCGCTGCCATATCATAGTTTATGAAGATTTAGCTGCAAAAGGAAGGTATATTTGCAGCTCAGTTGTGCTTGATAATAATGAACTTGGAGCTCTTGTTGCCAAACGTTATCCATGGCTTCCAATCCCTACAAGGTATGTTGCTAAGTTTTTACCAACTTAAAAGAGCCAGAGGATTCCACTATATAGTAATAAAGTTTTAGAAACTTT
>NW_021364950.1:0-285 GCF_001605985.2 Dendrobium catenatum | reverse complement strand
GATCTAGAGGGGTTTTAGGATCTAGGATCTAAGGGAACCCTAGGCTCCGGAGTAGGCCCTAAGGTCTGGCTCTAGGAAAGGATCTTAAGGTCTAGAGTGGATCCTAGGACCTAGAATTAATCTAGAGTTTGGAAGGGCCTTAGTGACCTCATACCAAAAATGAGGTCAACAAAAAATAAATGCGGAAGCAAAAATAAGAACACAGAAATTTGTAGTGGTTCGGTCAACTCGACCTACGTCCACTCCTTGAAGGCACCCTCCAAGTATTGCACTACAAAAAGTGAC
>NW_021364949.1:0-370 GCF_001605985.2 Dendrobium catenatum | reverse complement strand
TTAAATAATTCATAATATTATATATAAATATTAGTATTAATATAAAAATAAAAATATTTAAATTTGTATAAAAATAAACGTGTCAATTTTCGTTGGAAGGCCGGACCGCCGGAGACGATCGACGGCGATCCCTTTTGTGACTTTTGATGATAAATCAAGCCATTAAAATATTCTCCCTTTCTAAAAGTTAAAAACTAAAATATATGATCGCCAATTTCATTAAACCGAACTGCAGTTTATATATTATTAAAGCTTACAATATCAGAACCTTATTTAGCAAAAAAGAAAATCAAAATATTCTGATAAAAATAATCTTAATAAACTATATAGTTTTTGTTGCGGGCTAGAAAATACGCGGCGATAGAGATTT
>NW_021364948.1:0-210 GCF_001605985.2 Dendrobium catenatum | reverse complement strand
TACACCTCCGCCAAACCTCACTATGTTCTTTCCCCGGCCGAGCGCTACGCCCTGCTTAAAGCCAACGTTGAAGATATTCAACCCATCCAGGTCGGCATCACCATCTGCTACATTGGACGCTACAGCATCACCTGGCAATTCGATCTCTGCGATTTCGATATTAGCCGGGACCGTCACGTTCCCGAATCCATCGCCCTTCTCGAATCTTCC
>NW_021364947.1:0-229 GCF_001605985.2 Dendrobium catenatum | reverse complement strand
TTAGCCAAATATATTATGAATATCTCTGTTTGATTGCAGCTTAAACCTTCAATCTTTCATTCATGGCAATCAGAAACATAAAAGATATACCAACATTACCTGCCAAAAGAGTATCTCTTGTACGGATGCAGAAGTCGGGGATCCCTCAGGCCACATTGGTATTACTATGTACACCGCAAATGGTTCTCCAACTTTAATTTTGCTAGCTATCTTCAGTGCTAATTCCATT
>NW_021364946.1:0-236 GCF_001605985.2 Dendrobium catenatum | reverse complement strand
GGAAGAAAGGTAGTTAAGACTACCGATGAAACAAAAATCTGCCACTATTAAAGATGGGAAGAGAAATTTGGTCCCACCGGGCGTGCCATTTTTTTGTTGGTGGAATTTTGGAAAACAGGTTTTGAAAAATATTAGTTTTCTTTGGGGATTTTAAGATTAAGATTGAGTTTTAATTCTAAGGTCGAATCAACTCGTTAGAAAGAGTATATCACCCCGAAGGACGAAAATAAATTTTC
>NW_021364945.1:0-392 GCF_001605985.2 Dendrobium catenatum | reverse complement strand
AATCCATGTTCATCTAGTATGACTAGATAGTCTTAATATGATCTATTCAAATATAATATTTAGATCAAACAACACAATACTTGGATCATACTGTACAATTTGTTCATTCTTTTCCAGATGATACACGATAATTATTGGGATGATTAAATAGTATAATACTTAGATCATACGGTACAATTTGTTCATTCTTTTTAAAATCATACAAGATAATTATTGGGATGATCATATTGTATTATTTGTTCAATAAATCAAGGTTCATCCAGCATAATCCCTAGGATGATCAAATTTTTCCATTAATAATTAACTCGTACGATCAACGTCATATTATACAATATGTCATATTACTGAAACATTGATTTTATTGACTAATCATGAGGATTAATTTAGGTAAT
>NW_021364944.1:0-249 GCF_001605985.2 Dendrobium catenatum | reverse complement strand
CATCTCTTCTTGATGGAGAGTTTTCTTCAATTTCCTTGAAAAATACCATCTGGCCGAATAATCATGAGGTTCTTCCTGAGAATTATTTTCTTGCTCGTTTTTTAACATTCCATGGTGTGAAGAATCTCCCTGTACAAATCCAGCCATTTAAATTTGATGTTTCAAGCTAGTTACCGCAACCACCACTCAAGTCAAACTTTTCCTACATGTATCAATGAGAATTAAGTCAGCGGTTAAAAACAAAAAGTT
>NW_021364943.1:0-242 GCF_001605985.2 Dendrobium catenatum | reverse complement strand
ACGAATAATTAATTCAATTCAGAACAAATCCAGACAACTTCAGAAATCGTACAAAAATCCGGTGGCATAACGGCAGTATACGAAATTTACACAAAATTGACAAAATCAAAATTTTACCAAATTACCACAAAACATGCACAACAACATTATAAGACTTTTATTCTACTTCCACAACATTTTCAGACATCGTGAAAATTTACAGTCTACAGAAAATGCCGCCAAATCAAAACTATCCGGTCAAA
>NW_021364942.1:0-310 GCF_001605985.2 Dendrobium catenatum | reverse complement strand
TGAACTACGTCAGTATCGGGTTCCTCCTCGTCGTCGTTGACCTCTTCAATTATGGTGACCTTATAGGGGCTGGAACATTGTGAGGCAATGTGCCCATACCCATGACACCTATAACAATTGGTTCCAGAATTGGGTTTTTGGGTGTCCCGTTCTGGTGCTTTACCCTTAAGGTCGGAACGCTGAGGGGCTGGGCTAGCAGTGGGTCGACTACTGGTCGAGTTTGAGGGTCGGGTTTGAGGCTGGCTGGTGGAGGAGCGATACGGGTTGGGTCGGGAGTCGAACTGCCTAGTGTGGGAATGGGTTTTGGATT
>NW_021364941.1:0-207 GCF_001605985.2 Dendrobium catenatum | reverse complement strand
AAAAATATAAAGCATGCAAATAGCAACTATTTTAACAGTTTTAATGTCTATTGAAAACCGTCCCCTACTATGAATCGGCATCTGTTCGTCTGGACGAACAAAAGTTCGTACGGACGAACTTTACAATTAAAACTGCCTTATCCACTCAACTGCTGCATTCAATTATCCCGACGTTTGAGAAAAAATATTTCGTCCTGGACGATCATC
>NW_021364940.1:0-204 GCF_001605985.2 Dendrobium catenatum | reverse complement strand
GTGGGGCCACAGTCCTCTAGTTTTTATGTATGTAAATTTTTCTTAAATTAAATTAACCCCCCATCTCAAGTTCGAATCCCCTCTCATACAGCACGACTTCTTAAGTGGAGAGAAAATAACTGTGGGTTCTGCACCTGTGGGGTTGGTTGTTGGTAGACTAGTCAAGGGATTAGTGAACATCGCCAAGCGCATCATAAGTTGACG
>NW_021364939.1:0-1456 GCF_001605985.2 Dendrobium catenatum | reverse complement strand
TAACTAGATTATTTAGTTGAACCCTACCTCGTCCCCTTGGGTCGTGTCGAGTTCTCTTTAGAATCTAGCCGTGATATTCAAGACGAATTACATAATTCTAAGCATGAACACCGCTGTGGAATTTTGTTTTCGCCTTTTGGGGTGATATACTTTTTCGAGCGAGTTGATTCGACTTCTAGAATTAGAATTAAATCTAAATTCCCAAAGAAAACTAATATTTTCAAAATATGTTTTCAAAATTCCACCAACAGACGCCTATAAAGTCCTTCATGACTATGAATCTGGGTGAGGGAGCTAGA
The DNA here is from genome assembly GCF_001605985.2 of Dendrobium catenatum. NCBI lineage: Eukaryota > Viridiplantae > Streptophyta > Magnoliopsida > Asparagales > Orchidaceae > Dendrobium > Dendrobium catenatum. The sequence continues at coordinate 1,157 of NW_021364939.1, read as the reverse complement.
GTTCAGTTCCCTCAAGCTATTATTAACACAGGATATGTTGGAGCAATAATTTAGTTCAGAATTATTTTTGAAGTAATGCAATTTCAATAGTTCCTTCTTGAGAATACTTTTAGCGTACCTACTATCAAAGGTGTCGCTAAGAAGTCTACTACTGAAACTAATGATGAGCAGGCTCCCAAGAGGGTCTTTGTATTTTCAAAACTATCTATGGCACCTACTACTGCTCCAGTAATTCAAAAGAAGATTCTTGATCCCAAGCTACAATCTGTTGGCGTGAATATAACTAGTTAGAATATAATCCAAGATGAAGTGCCTGAAGAGTACAATGCTCAAGTTCCTGATGCAAGTGTTTAAATTTCTAAGAAAACTAGAAGGAAGGACGATGCTCGATCATGAGCTAATGGTTGGGTGTCCAATACACTTCAAGAATTATCATCAGAGTTAGAGGCAAATGTACCCACAAATAATGATTTTGAATTATTAGTGGGTAAAAAGAAATGATGACAATGGTCAATTAAATAAGTCTTTTTGGGAAACTTCACGTCAGCAGCCACTACCACCAAAGATGGAAGAAGATGCCTCTTCCAAAATATACAAAATACTAAAGGCTATTAAAGATAAAAATCTGTAACGAAGATTGAGGAAATCTGTCACTGAGGTTATTTCCTTAAAAACAACTCAACCTCAAAACAATAAATTTTCAACAATATCTTATAGTGAGGTGTTTAAACGTCCTTCTTACTACCGATAGCCAAGAGAATTTCGTCATAATATGAGTCAATACCAATATTACGAAAGAAAATAGTTGGGAGAGCCTTTTGATAGTCGACATGTAAAAGACTATAACAGAAGATGTGATGAACGGAGGCCCCGATAATGGTATCATGAATCTGGCCATTCAAAAGTACATTCTAATGTTTGTGGTCATCGGTATGTAACTCCGATAAGACAATGAGTTTGGATTCCAAAAAGACCCAAATATCCTCAAGCTCAAAAAAATGATCTTGATAAAGAAATCTGTGAAGGACGACTTATATCTCATGTCCAAAAATTGTCCCCTAATAAGGAGACTTCTGTTGATGCGATTACACCAAAAGAGGAAAGTTTTCATGTCTATAAGGAATTCCCCGACTCTCCAGTCATACATTGAAAGCGAT
>NW_021364938.1:0-714 GCF_001605985.2 Dendrobium catenatum | reverse complement strand
GAGTGATTGGTCTAGTTGTGGTAGCTAATAGCTTGTCATTGTTTTAGGTCATCGAGCCTGGCTTTGTCCTCGTCGACTTGATGGGTTGTGGAGGAGGTGCGGGAATGCATGCCGGAGGTGGCAAGATGGAGGAGATGGTGATGAGAGGGACGTGGGCGAGGAGAGAAAATTTCGCACAAACTGCTCGCTTTAGCTTGAAGAAGGTTAGTGAAAAATTTTTTTACCTCAGAAAAATTTTGATTTTATTTGGCCGAATCGCTCATCACCTGTTTCCCTTTCTCTGGATCCACAGCTTGATTTGTTTTATTTGGTTTTGTATGCTAATTGTATGATTTCCCTATTTGTGTTTGGCTGCATATGTAGGGAAATGAAATTAAAAAAAAAAAATCTCTTGGTGTTGTATGGAAGGAATTATTATAGTGAAATTAATAATAAAAAAACTCTATTTTTTAACTAATTGTTGTTGAAATTGAATGAATTGAACAGAAAAGTCTAGATGACAACTTTTGATAAGAATGAATGGAAAGGAATTCACGAAGTAAATAAAATAAAAATGTTGGTAAGGCTAATGAGTTTGCTAATTGTACGATACATGTTTGTTTGTTTCATGTAATGAGCTGTGCTAGTTACAAATTCATGTTCTTGCGATTACCTTTAAGCCAAGAGCACCAATTTTATGTTAAGCACCGAGACATGAAATAAATAGTGCTTATT
>NW_021364937.1:0-654 GCF_001605985.2 Dendrobium catenatum | reverse complement strand
TTATCTTTTCCTTTAGATTAGGATTCTTTTTTTCCTCGGGATTAGACATGCTAGTGAAGGACAATGCCCTTTGTGGCACCATCTTAGTTTAATCCAATATTCTTTTCCTTTAGGTTAGGATTCTTTTTTTCTGTAAGATTAGACATGCTAGCGGTGGACAATACCCATTATTACACCATCCAAGTTTAATTAAAAATTCTTTTCCTTTAGTAACCGATTCTTCCTTTCCTTCGAATTAGACGTACTAGTGGTGGATAATTCCCTTCATGGTACAATCTTAAATCAATTCAGTTTTCTTTTGTTTTAGGTTTGGATTCTTTCTTTCCATAGAATTTGATTAGCTAGGGTTGGATAACGCGCTTCGTAGCACCATCCTAGTTTAATCCATTTTTTTACTTTAGGTTAGGCTTTTCCTTTCCTCAGGATTAAATTTGCCAGTGGGGGATAATGCCTTAGTGGTACCATCCTAATTTTAATTCAAATATCTTTTCTTTTAGGATTGTATTCTTCATTTCCTTAGGATAGACGTGCTAGTGTTGGACAATGCCCTTAATGACACCATCGAAATTTAATCTTATATTCTTTTCTGATTTAGGTTAGAATTCTTCCTTTTGAACGATTAGACATGCTAGTCGTGTACAATGCCATTCGTAA
>NW_021364936.1:0-685 GCF_001605985.2 Dendrobium catenatum | reverse complement strand
CAAACACAATATAAGGAATATTAAATTAATCACTAAGGAAAAAATGAATATTCACTTATCATTTTAATCATCAAATTAAATTAATAAATTTATTTTCTTAATCAAACTACATAAGAAAAATTCAATTCATCCATAAAGATAAAGTAAATATTCATAATACTCTTGATTAAAGTGAAGACTAAAGTTTTCAAATTTATATAGATTTAAATAAATGTTTAGGCTATTAAGATTTTAATGCACAGGCTCTAGATAGTAAATTCTTCAGTTGTTTTTGTCATTTAAATTTACATTTTAGATTTTTAAAAGTTGAACAGGAAGGGAATGTGTAGAGACAAAAGGGGTGTATACAATTTGAGATTATACTTGCATATTATGAGTGATCAGCTAACAATCCTAAGCAAAATCAATCACTATACGAATGCAAGATTAGATAGGCTCTATACTAGGAATCAATTAATTATAGTTTAGAAAATTTTATGATCAGGATTCTCCAATATGTACATGATCACACAAGAAAATGATGCATGAATCATAATGTATAATGAAACAAATTTTTATTTGTTTATAATTTTAGAATGTAACTTAGGATCTGCTGCAAAAAAAAAAGTGGCCAAGCTCCACTAAAAACAAATTGCAATTTAAACTCTAAATTAGTTTAGATTTGAATATGATTGTTTATTATGGT
>NW_021364935.1:0-218 GCF_001605985.2 Dendrobium catenatum | reverse complement strand
ATACCAATCATCCTCTGTAAGTTAGAAAAAAAATTTCCCCCAAAATTTTTTAATTCTATGGAACATCTTCCAGTATATCTACCTTATAAAGCTAGAGTTGATGGACCTGTGCAATATTGTTGGATGTATCTTTTTGAGAGATAAAACATATTTTTATTAATCTTTAATATTTTTGAATAAATTTAGAGAATATATATTTATTAACTTGATAATTATAA
>NW_021364934.1:0-219 GCF_001605985.2 Dendrobium catenatum | reverse complement strand
TAGGATTGTTAGATGGTTTATGCCTTGCTCTCCTTCTTGTTCTATTTTCCCATTGTAATGTGATTATTGTGGAACTCAAGGCTTTTCCTAGGGTCTCAATTTGTGCTGCTCCTTGGATATTTCTGATTTTTTTTTGAGGTTGATATTATGCTTTTAATTCAAATTATCAATGGCTCTAATGCAGGGCAAATTATTGCATCAGGTCACCTGACAGAGAGA
>NW_021364933.1:0-392 GCF_001605985.2 Dendrobium catenatum | reverse complement strand
TGGAGCGAAACTGGAGGCCGGCAGCTTCAAAAGGTGTGGTAAACGGGAAGAGACCGAGCCCTAGGAAGCTCGGCCGAAGGCCCAGGTGGGGTCGGTCGGAAGTTCCACACGCGAGGAGGCGCGAACGGGCTGGAAGTCGCGCGAACGAGGGCTCTGGCATGGACGGGGGCTTCGCCTGGTACTCCTGCTCCCGCTTTCTCTCGTTCCTTCTCTCTATCGGGACGGGGACGAACGAAAAGCCACGAAGGAGTCGAATACCGTCTCCCTCTCTCTCTCGTTCTCCTTGAGGCGCATGAACTGAGCCCAGCCGCTCGGAACATCCCATCTCACTGCTGCCTCGTTGCGAGAAACGAGAGAAAAATCTACTCGAGTAGATTTTCTGCTCACATGAG
>NW_021364932.1:0-584 GCF_001605985.2 Dendrobium catenatum | reverse complement strand
TTTTTTCACAATAAATGAATTGGTTTTTAGGTCAATTCAAAATTTTGATTATTTAAGCATGCTGAAGCTTAAGAGTGACTCAATTTATTCACACCTTTAATTTTATTTTAAATACAAAATAAAAATTAATTTTCATATTATATTCATCTAAAAAAAATTAAAGAATTTAAAATTCATCATAATTAAATTCAGAATGTGGAATGCAATCTTTTTCCAAATATTAAATACCCTCAAATGAAATCTCCATAGTTTTAGAAATTTTATGCATATTTATTTTCTTAGCTGTGTTTGTTTGCATAGCTTATGAAAATAAATTATATATATACACTAATGTGGATCACAAATTAAGAAAAGCTGTAACAATATTCTTTTAATATGCATAGCTTTATCCTTAAACAATTGTGATCGCATTTGGACAATAATTATTGTATATTTAACTCAAAATATTTAGGCTTTGTCTGTTGCGAAATTATTACGTGCGATCATTGGACGCCGTCCAGAGATCAATCAAGGCATGCCATGTCACCAATTGTACCGTCACAGTGTACCGTTGTGTATCTTGTGGCGTAGTGCGTCCTAATTGA
>NW_021364931.1:0-309 GCF_001605985.2 Dendrobium catenatum | reverse complement strand
TAGGACAATTCAGCATGTCCTTCGCACCTCCATTATTCAAAAAGACGGGGACCAAGTCAACATCACTCCTATGATTTCTCTGACTACCTTTTTCATCATGGCTCAGAGAGAATTTAATGCTATTGATCTAATCTTTCGATACATTGATCATTTAATAACTATTCGTGATTCGGGCCATAGAAGAAAACCCAACCTTGTTTTAGGACATCTCATAGACTATATTCTTGAAACCAAATAAAATCTTCAATATCATACTCGTCATGACCTTCAACTGTTAAGATAGTTGCTATTTGTATGCTTTACATTTTT
>NW_021364930.1:0-1065 GCF_001605985.2 Dendrobium catenatum | reverse complement strand
AGATCCAGCTGGAGAAGTACTGAGAAAAAAACTAAACATCTAATTTATATAAAACAAAGCTACTACCGAATACAATGTAAAGAGGAAGACTAAATTTCAAAACTTATTTTTATATATATCATTCAAAAATACTTGTACAATATGAGGTATATCTATAACAGTGCTTGGAAAATAGAAAGCATAACGAAAAAATAAGTCCAGCCTAAAAAAATGAAACTAGCCAAAAATGAATACCTACAACACAGATCAGAACCTTATATTAACTTTACTCAGCTCGCTTCTTATCATTTCCCTAACCTGAAAATGGAAGCAAAAACAAAAATGACCTAACACGGCTTAGTAGGCTATCATAGTGACATTATTCTATCATCAACCACAGATTTTAGATGTCCCACCCTTAGGGCATCTCCAACTAAAAAATACCATTTTTCACTCTAAAATATAGTGAAACTAAAAAATGCTGTGATTCATCTCCAATCAAACTGCATTTTGTTCGCTTCTGCGAAGGTAATCATCTTCTCAACTTTCACGCGTTTCTTCGGCAAATCCAGTTGAGACAAAAAAAATTGCGTATGTGAATAGCGCAATGCCAATATTGGTGTCTCACTGTTCACTCTTCACCGATTAACGATTTGTTTGTCTTTCAAATGGAGCAAATTAGCTACTCCTTATCGAGGAATACGTCATATGGGATCAGTCTAAATTATTTAAATTTCATTGAGGAACACCATAAGGAGTTTCACAACAAGCGAAATCTTCGAAGTGAGGAAAAATTGAGGGAAGATGGGGAAAAAAGGAACATCATTGAGATCATGTGCTCACTTAGTGAGCTAAGTGCTAAAGCTGCTCTCTAGTACTTGGACGTGTATGAGGATAATTCTTGCAAAGTTCATTGAAGAGCAAAACTAGCCCCATGACAGTAAAATTGTCTATTATTGACAGATTTTTCCTATGGCTTTCGCGGGGCTAATTTTTTGGCGACGCTTTGATGAATTTTCCGGCGGATATTAATAATTTCTGAAAAAATCATATATTCGTAATTTTAAAATAAGAACTAAAACTATT
>NW_021364929.1:0-655 GCF_001605985.2 Dendrobium catenatum | reverse complement strand
TATATATATATATATTAATTAAAACCCACGGAGGGGCCTACGTGTTGATATTAAAAAAGCGGTTACACAGTCCTTAAAAGGAACCTCCAGCCCTCTACTGCTCCAAAGAGCTACAAGATTAGAAGAAATAAAACCTAAGAGCCGGTGGTTCCTTGATCTAAGATTACAAAAATAATGAAGGAAAACACTCGGGCTGTAAGTAGATAGCACCCAAAAAAGGAAGATCCTTAAATCAGCAGTCAGCACCATCTTCCTGCAAAATTGAAGACAAAGATAAAAAAGCGCAAAAAAACTAGAAATAAAGAGTACCTTGCAGATCTTCAAAATGCCCTCTTGATCAAATAGTATAAGTCTAGCACGCAAATAGGCACCCAATGAAATATATCCTGCAAAGGCATCTCCAAAAAAACTATCAGTCATTAACCAAAATTTTATAGGATTCCAATTTTTGAAATTAAAGCCCATTTTGCCGCATAACATACTGTGACAGCTCAGCCACATCCAAACCTTGAACGTCAAAAGAACAACAGCCATCCCGATCTCAGAATAAACGCCCAGGTAAACAACAAAATCAGCCGCTGTAAAGGATACAGCAAACAAACAACAACAGGAAAAATAGGCCAACAAAATGAAGAAAAAGAAGTCCAGAGCAGTT
>NW_021364928.1:0-532 GCF_001605985.2 Dendrobium catenatum | reverse complement strand
CAAGATATTTTAAGGATAGAGGATTTATATGAGAAGTCGGGTAAGCAAAATGCTTAAGATACTTTCAAGAACAATCCAGCCAGTTTGATTCCAGATTCTAGTGATAGCTACAGCTAGGATTGACTAATTCAAGGCTAGAGAGATCAAAATCTCTGAACTTGCTACAAGAAGCCTCAATCCTGACCAATATAACATGAAGTATAATGAAAAAATATTTTAGACACAACACAAGATATAAGATGATATTTAGATCAAGGTATATCAAAGATGGAACATTTATGTGAGAAGTTTGGTAAGCGGATTGCGAGATACTGAAGAGCAAGCCGACCAGTTTGCTTCCCCCTTCTTGCTCTAGCTACAACCAGTATTGGCTAATTCAAGACTAGAGAGATCAAATTCTCTAACCTTGGTACATGTAGCCTCAAACGTTCAAACCACTACTATAAATGATACAACAACAACATCAAGCCTTTATCCCACTACGTGGGGTCGGCTAAATGATAAAGATAATAAATTTTAAATACAATAAAAT
>NW_021364927.1:0-201 GCF_001605985.2 Dendrobium catenatum | reverse complement strand
GTTTTAGTACAAATTTTTTTATTTTTAAACTAAAACTTTGTTTTAGAAAGCAATAAAAAAGCCGTCCCAAACGAAGCCTAAAGTAAAAAATGATCTATTACTTGATTTCATGATTTTAATCTTAGATTAATTTCTTATGGAAAAAACTTTTTTATTGCTTTCTAACAATTTTTCAATAAAAAAAAAAAAAAAAATAAACTA
>NW_021364926.1:0-235 GCF_001605985.2 Dendrobium catenatum | reverse complement strand
ATATTGATGGCCGAACGTAGAGGAGCGTACGTTCACCAGACCAAATAAAAGTTCCACGGCATCACCTAAGCTAGTGGAGCTGCATCCAACAAATTAGGACCACTAATCTCCAACTAACCAAAACACATCAACGCTACCTACACCTGTAAAGTAAAAAGTAGCACTCTGCACACATATCACATCTTCTACTTTATATACTTTTTTTTTGGGACATTTAGGCCATTTAAGGCAAACT
>NW_021364925.1:0-223 GCF_001605985.2 Dendrobium catenatum | reverse complement strand
ATAATTAGTGATTAATCATTAATTATAATTACTTAATAATTTTTATTATAATTAATGTTAATTATGAAAAATATATAATCATAAGAATACAAATGTGTGTTTTTCCCACCTCGACATTCGTGCCCTCCACCGCCGGTCCATTGGTCCGCCGGCCGCCAAAGGTATAACTTTTCGGACCTTTGTTCGCTCTCTTACCTCGGCATGCGTGTCGAGTCGGTGGTCT
>NW_021364924.1:0-259 GCF_001605985.2 Dendrobium catenatum | reverse complement strand
CTTCATTACACCAATGGTCATGATTAAGTCACTTTACACACATCATACTGTACGATACCTCTCTTCATATAGTACACTTCATATGTCACTAATCATTGGGGAATTCAAGTCATTTGGTAGGAAATTATTACCATTCAAACTGTATGATACATCCCTTTGAAATATACAATAGACGTATCAAAATGGATAGGGATGAATTCAATTCATCCAATATGATAATAATTGAAGTTTGTACTGTATGACCACTGTTTCATACTGT
>NW_021364923.1:0-205 GCF_001605985.2 Dendrobium catenatum | reverse complement strand
CACCCTATGAGCTTCTTAAGGGGAGAGCACTTAATTTTTCACATTTGTATGTTATTGAATGTAAGGAGTTCATACATAATAATAAAAAATCATCCTTAGAAAAATTTGATCCAAAATCATATGATAGAATTTTTCTTGGATACTCTAATATTAGAAAATCTTATAGAGTATTTAACAAAAGAACTTTGGTAGTTGAGGAGATCAC
>NW_021364922.1:0-252 GCF_001605985.2 Dendrobium catenatum | reverse complement strand
GATCACACACCCAAAATGGAATTTTTCGGAGCCCACATTCATGTGACACGACTCTCTGTACTTTTGTTTTACTAGAGGTTAACTTTCCCATTTGCGTGCATGTTCACTTGGTTGTTCTGTTTTGGATGATTCAAATGGGTGAATAGCTGCATATTCAAGCATGGCTTTTCCATGCTAATCCATCCCATGGCATAGTTATGAACAAGCCACAGACGATGGACAAAACCTTTTTTTTTTTTTTTTTTTAAAAAA
>NW_021364921.1:0-390 GCF_001605985.2 Dendrobium catenatum | reverse complement strand
CTCTCCCAATCTCTAGACTAATCTAGAGCCCAAAACCTAAACCTAAGAGATCCCAAAATCCACCATATTCAAGATGCCCTAATCCTAGAGAAAAAAATTATTTAATGCATATAAATCAAAAGGAAATCCCTAAACAGTCCCTACATTCAAATTCCCTCCTAAACTTTCTAAAAAATCCTTCCTAAATCAGCCCGGTGGAGGTTTGTGGTTTGCTCGGTCTCCGCGTGAGAGGTGGAAACTCCACCTCTATTTGCCTGGGCCGGTCCGGCCGGACCGGGACCGGGACAGGGACCGGCCGGACCGGTCTAACAGGATCCATTTCTAGTTTGATTTTAAATATAAGCTCGACACTATTTTTTTATTTGATTATATATAGGAGACTTTATGTTT
>NW_021364920.1:0-294 GCF_001605985.2 Dendrobium catenatum | reverse complement strand
CAAAGCTCTGGACCGATGACTTTTCGCCATTGACCTAGCACAAACCTAAGAGTTTAGGTCACCGGCGTCTACTCCTTCAACAAGCCCGCCAAAGCAAAAAGCATAGGGCCGAAGGTACAAAAATCTTCTGACAAGTCAGTAAAGACAAATCAGACAACCATTCACCAAGTTCACAGCACAAAGCACAGGACAGAAGGAATCAAAATCTCAGGGCGCAAGCTGAAGCTACAGAGTGAGTTCCCTCGATAACATCTACAAAATGTCTCTAAAGACTGGGGGCATTTTAAATATTTA
>NW_021364919.1:0-482 GCF_001605985.2 Dendrobium catenatum | reverse complement strand
TCTTCAACAAGTCCGCCAAAGCACAAAGCAAAGGACCAAAGAAAATTATCCCAAAGTTCACATGAATCCTAAGGTTGAACTAAGTGGATTCTGTCATCAATAAGTCTGTCAGGCACAAAGCTCTGGACCGATGATTTTTTGCCATCGACCTAATACAAACCTAATGGTTTAGGTCATCGGCATCTACTCCTTCATCAAACCCGCCAAAGCTAGAAGCATAGGGCCGAAGGTACAAAAAAAAAATCACCTGACAAGTTAGTAAAGACAAATCAGGAAATTCTCCATCAATTCCAGCAGCACGAAGCACAGGACAAAAGAAATCAGTATCTTAACCATCTATTGATACATCAAAAAGATCTATGGAAAAAGAAAATCTTATTGTGACATCCAAACAAATTTTGGAGATTCACTAAACAAAGATCCTATTGTTACATCCAACTAAAATTTTGGAGATCCACTAAATAAAAACCCTAGTGTGACAT
>NW_021364918.1:0-255 GCF_001605985.2 Dendrobium catenatum | reverse complement strand
GGGTTCACAAATGTTAACCCCGATATTTGACCAATCGTAACAACCAAATCATGTGTTTATTCATTACACATACGCATATGATTTCAGTCGATCATGTATCCTATGACACAATGCATTTTAATTAAATAGTAAATTACACAACAATATTGAGGGTAAAGGATTATATCAATAGAACTATCAAACACTTCTGAAATTTTTGATTGTTTTAACATCATATAAATTTATGTGCTAAATATCAATTTTATTTTTAAAATT
>NW_021364917.1:0-200 GCF_001605985.2 Dendrobium catenatum | reverse complement strand
GTTCACTCTAGAGCCCCTATCAAGTTTTTGGCATCATTGCTAGGAAAGTATATTTCTTTTTGAATTTTTAACTATATTGTTGAATTAATTATATTGTTAGACCTACTTGTATCTTTTATCCTTTTTTTTTTTGAAGAAAATGCATGAAATTGCATTAAAAAGAAAAAAACCACAATACAATCTCACGTCACACCCAAAAA
>NW_021364916.1:0-203 GCF_001605985.2 Dendrobium catenatum | reverse complement strand
CATCTCTCTCTCAGATTGGACAAAGAAGCCGCCGCTGATCCCTAATCCCTCCCACTCTTACTTCGTCCCCCAAACGGCCAAACCAGAGAGAAATAAAATCTAGAATCTCTCTCTGTCTCTCCCCCCGTCTCTCTCTCTCTCTCTTTCTCTCTCTTATAAGTGTAATTGTGTAAGAATCCATCAATGAACCAGTCATCCAGCCC
>NW_021364915.1:0-246 GCF_001605985.2 Dendrobium catenatum | reverse complement strand
GTCTGATGGTCGTTCGTGAAATGAGGATGGAAGTGATCGGGTTTGAGCAACTTAAAGAAAATTATTTAGATTGCCCTGATTTTAAAGACACCTATTCTAGACTTACTACGGGGGGTGAACGGATTATCAATGACTTTATTGTGGAAGATGGATATTTATTCAAGGCACAAAAACTATGTATCCCTAGGACTTCCCTTCGAGAATATCTAGTTTGGGAGTTACATGCTGGAGGTTTAGCCGGACACT
>NW_021364914.1:0-201 GCF_001605985.2 Dendrobium catenatum | reverse complement strand
CTTTATTGTTCGTTTGGATGCTACGACTGGCTGAGGGAAATGATGTGGTCGGGGCTCGCGTCCCGGTCGTTTAGCTGGTGGCAACCGATTATTTCTGGATGGTCCGTGCGGGGGGGCGGCTTGGACGTTTGATGCTTGGACTGTTTACTGAGCCCATTTTTAGGTTGTCGTATTCACTTTTTGGTCGCTTTATCGCTGTTG
>NW_021364913.1:0-313 GCF_001605985.2 Dendrobium catenatum | reverse complement strand
AAGAAACTTTTGAAATTTGATCCAGAATTTTAGAGAACCCTATTTAAAATTTAGAAAACCAAAAAGATTTTGAAAATAATTCAACATGAGCTACCACAAAATCATTCCAAACCTCTTAAGAATTATGCAAACCCTTTTGTAGACAGAATTCATCAGAGCATAAATATACCTATAATTTAAGCTAATAATTTTAAATTAAAACCAACTTTTATTCAAATGGTTTAAAACTCTCAATTTAGGGGAACTCCAATAAAATATCCAAATTTATATTTGCTAGTTTTTTTAAGAATTTGTACAACATTTCAGTATAATA
>NW_021364912.1:0-1401 GCF_001605985.2 Dendrobium catenatum | reverse complement strand
TTTGGCTTACGATGTTCGTAAGTTAAGAAATAAACAGATTCCTATGGTTAAAGTTCAGTGGAAGCACCGAACAGCACGGGAAGCAACTTGGGAGAAGGAGTTAGACATGAGGCAGTCGTATCCGTATTTGTTTTAACTGAGTTTTGGATTGGCAATGTCGAGGACGATTTTTTCTGAAGTTGGGGAGATTGTAAAGATCCATTTTGCTCTAGGATCGTCCGGGATGAAGTTGGATCGTCCCGGGACGATCGGTACAGGTTGTGTTGGAAATTTGGATCCTGAGCAGTTCGTCTGGACGAAATTTGGATCGTCTGGATGAAAATTCTTCCGAGGACAAGTCGCCGGGGACATTAATTAATCTCGTCTGGACGAAATTCGTTCAGAGCCAGATCGTCCCAGGACGAAGTTGCGATCGTCCGGGATGATCAGTCTGGATATATATAGAAATGAGATATTTTGGAAGAGTGAGAAAAGCCCAGGAGAGAGAAAAACAAAGGAAAAAGAGAAAAAAGTGATTTTTGGGTGACTCCGGTCCATTTTCGTCCGTTACTGTAGTTAAAGAAGTTGACCGACTCGAGGTAAGGCACATTCCGCCTTTCTCAATTTTCAGAAATGAGAATTTGGACGAGTTTTCTGTTCCGAAAATTGTTTCCGTTAGCAAATTTCGGATATTATTTTCTTTTGATGAAGGTTTTACCTCATAACTTTTGGTATGTCTCTAAGATGTTAATGATGCACGTTTTGAGTATTTTCTGGAAGATTTTTACCATATATTTTGGATTCTGCGGTGTTTTAAGCGAACTACAAATTATCATGATGTTGAAAAATATTTTGTCTGACCATGTTCAAACTCGGTTCTAAGTCTGCCAAGCATTTTTGTTAGCTGTTCGAGTTTGCTCGTTAAGATATAATATTACATCGTTCGAGTTCATAATTATATCTTAACGAGTGAACTCGAACAACTAAAAAAAATACTTGGCAGACTTCGAACCGAGTTTTCATATTATGTCAAAGTTGCTAAGTCATGTTGTTCATGTTCGAGCTCATTTGACCAGACCATGTTCAAACTTGATTCGAAATCTGCCAAGCATTTTTTGTTAGCTGTTTATTAAAGCGTGACGAGCCCGCCGCTATATAATTAAACCCTCATCGAACGGTTAACGAGCCGAGCATGAAGCAAACTCACCATCCAACAAAACAAACAAGTCCAACAAAACAAACTGCAGGCAGAGCCTACGATGCCTCAAAAAGGCTTTGCTTTTATAGAACACAACTATTTACCATTAGGCGGTCTGGGACTAAATCTCCAGCATGTTTTTTTGGGTTTTTTACTTGTTGACGCCACGGGAGAGAGAGAGATAGATAGAGAGAGAGAGAGAATCATGCGTGAATCGGGTAATA
>NW_021364911.1:0-202 GCF_001605985.2 Dendrobium catenatum | reverse complement strand
TCAATCGGAGGAGCGAAGTCGGACTGCAATGAAGGAGCCGAATAAACGACGATGCAATCTCTACCCTCCTGTGAATCAAAGACGAACAACAAGGAGTGGAAGTCGGATGATGATATGGGCTTGAAGAAGTGACGTGTACGATCTCTGCACTCCCTACGAAGGAACGAAGACGAACAGCGACGGGCAAACCGAAGAAGCGACG
>NW_021364910.1:0-415 GCF_001605985.2 Dendrobium catenatum | reverse complement strand
GCCAGTGGTTAGTCAGCCTAGCACTCCACCTCCACCACAGCCACCTCAGAAGCAGCCCTTTCAGATAGTTCCTCAGTATACTAGAGACCCTGCCTCCATCCCTTTTAGAGAGAGATTGGCAAAGCCTTATCCATTTAAAAGGGAGTCAGTTAAGAAGATCTTCAAAAGCTTGTTAAAGAAACCGGATTTTCAGTTGCCAGAGGCTAGGAGACCCGAGGATGAGAGTAAGAAAGATGATCCTAAGTATTGTCCATATCATCGGATGCTTAGTCACCCACTTGAGGACTGTGTTGTGTTCAAAGACTGACTCCAGAGGAACTACACTCAAGGTAACATTATAATTCCTAAAGAGTACTTGGTTGATCCAGAAAAGGCTTTAGTTAAATCTATCTCAGGTAATCTCCTTAATTCTTCT
>NW_021364909.1:0-266 GCF_001605985.2 Dendrobium catenatum | reverse complement strand
CCCAAACAAGAAGTGGGAAACGGCTGCTAATGGCACAGCTGAGAGTTTGCCATCCAGAACAAAAGAAGTGAAATCGGTTGGGATGAGGCGAAAGAGCAGCGGGAGATTGCCTAAAAGAAGGCCCAGCGACTGCCCTCATCCGTTTCAAAAACAATCCCTTTCCCCGGAGCCTCGCCCTCTTGACTTGATATGTCAAGAAGACTACAACCGATAGTTGATCACCTTTTGCCGGTGGTAATGTAAATCTATTCTTTTTTGCATCATAG
>NW_021364908.1:0-302 GCF_001605985.2 Dendrobium catenatum | reverse complement strand
ATTGCCCGCTACGAGCAGCACCGCATTGAGGATTTAGTCCGATTTGGCAGTTACCTTACTCACCAGCAGCTGCAGCATGACCAGGACATCGCCTGGTTCAGTGCTCAGTTCACCACACTTGCCAGCTACTTTCAGCAGCCACCTCCACCACCTCCATCAGATGATGATGGTCCATCATTTCCTTAGTCTGTGCTTTATGTTGTTTTTTTCCTGGTTTATGTAGTTTGCTTTTTAGTCTTTGTTTGTTGTGGTGTTTTATTTTGTATATCTGGACCCTCTTTTTGTGATGACAAAAGGGGGAG
>NW_021364907.1:0-359 GCF_001605985.2 Dendrobium catenatum | reverse complement strand
GAGAAACCCTATAAATGTAAAGTTTTTGGAGAGAAGCAAGGCTAGGAAGGCAAGAAGGCATGCAATCCAGGTTCTCAGGAAGTTGTAGATACAATACACACCAAGATTCCTAAACCCTAGACTTCTCTAGAAAACATAAAAAAGCTGGCAACACAACCAAAGCCGGAATTAAATCCTGCTTGTTGCAAAATAGCCCATTAAGGCCTAATTCATGCATGTATATAAAAAGACACAACAGAAGAGATGCCATCCAGGAGAACCCCTAGGGGCATATGACTCATCATAGCCCTCTCTAAAAAAACAAACAAACAAACAACATACCAAACAAATTTCTCAACAAGGAGACAACACAGATCTGA
>NW_021364906.1:0-276 GCF_001605985.2 Dendrobium catenatum | reverse complement strand
GTTTGAGGTTTGAAATTTGCAATTTGAATGATTTTTTTAATTTGAATTGATTTGATTTTGAATTTTGAATGTGTTTGAATTTGAAATTTAATTTTGAATTCGAGTGTGAAAATGTTTGAGTTTGGAACTTGATTTGACAATTTTTTATTTAAAGCAATTTGAATCTGAGTTATGATTTGATTTTGAAATTTGAATGTTGAACTTGATTTTGAATTCAAAGGGTTTTTTAATTTGAGTTTGAATTTTGAATCTGAAGATTTAATTTGATTGATTTTG
>NW_021364905.1:0-359 GCF_001605985.2 Dendrobium catenatum | reverse complement strand
ACTTTGCCCAAGCAAGTTAAAAATTAAGAGTTCTAAGTATCACTCTTTTATGACAATGATAATTTTATTTTGGGTTATTATGTTACAATTGTTCTCTTTAATTTCTTAAAGTAACTCCTCCATCGCATGTTTGTTTTACATCATTAAGACTCCTATAACGGAGAAGGTTGATGAAGCTCTGGTAGTGACAACTATAATTGGAGAGCTAAAGTGCAACGAGCAAGTTGACCTTGTGGGCAACCGGGGTTGTTTGAAAATCTTTGCAAATAATAGTCCAGAGTTGTACAGGAGCAGTTGTGATGCTAACTCGACGGAGTCGAGTATTCTCCCACCTGGGGAGAATGATGCGGACATCGGCC
>NW_021364904.1:0-222 GCF_001605985.2 Dendrobium catenatum | reverse complement strand
TTCATTTCTCATAAGAGGGGGGGATCTAAGCAAGAGAGAGAAGAAGAGAAGAGAGGAGCTCCTCCTCGACAGCCGCCGGACCACCACAGAACCTCGCCGGACCATCGCCGGACCACCATAGAACCTCGCCGGACCACCGCAGAAATCTCGCCGGACCACCGCCGGATCACCGCAGGAACCTCGCCAGACCACCGCAGAACCTCGCCGGACCACCACCTTAAG
>NW_021364903.1:0-287 GCF_001605985.2 Dendrobium catenatum | reverse complement strand
AATTAATTAGCTTGTGTTTAGTCTTTGCATGCTTAGGGAACACACACCACCTACTCTAGGTTCTCCTAGATTTAGGAGTTGATTGTTATTATGTGTGATTCATGCATGTTAAGTCAAAAGGGGTTAGTTAAAACTTTGATTTGAACCTATTTAAACTTAGTGTCATTAAGGACAATAATTAAGGACTTTGATTAAAAAACTTAGAAAATTCATTGTAATTAGGATTCACTTCCACTTGAGTTGAAACTTCAAAAAATTAAACTTAGTGACATTTACAACCACTAGGA
>NW_021364902.1:0-412 GCF_001605985.2 Dendrobium catenatum | reverse complement strand
AATAGGTTGGACGTAGTGTGGATGAGGTTTAATAAAAAAAAACTGAAATTACTTTCAGTTTTGAGTGAAGTAGGAGGGAAATCCAATGTGAATTTGATTTCAAATTTCAAATAAAGATAAGGGGGAGTAATGGGCATTAAATGGGGCCCATCAAGAGGGGGCCGGCGGGTTCTAGAGAGGGGATGATTAATCAAAATCTGAAATTTAGTTTCAGTTTTGATTAGGCTGGGGAGGAATTGACTTGAAATTTGAATTTCAATTCAAAGAGAATTAAGGCATTTATTAGGGAGTTAATGGGGGAGCTAAGGAGGAGGAGGCCGACAGTTTCAAGAGAGGAAGGGGAGGAGTTTCAAGACAAATCCTGAAATAAATTTTAGGATTTGAAAATTGGGAGGGAGTTTTATTTGAAATT
>NW_021364901.1:0-230 GCF_001605985.2 Dendrobium catenatum | reverse complement strand
TATTAAATTTTGTCTATGTTAAGTAGATGTGTCAAAAGGGCCATTTTTTGGGTTTGAGTCTAATACAACATTGACCATATCCAAATCTGATCAACCTGATCCAGACCTATTTGATAAATGAGTCAAATGTGAACACGAATCCGACCTGCTAGCAAGCCGAATGACCTATACCCGACCAAATAACCCGTTTTGTTTGTTTTTTTTTTTAATTAAAATTTTAACAATAAATT
>NW_021364900.1:0-2987 GCF_001605985.2 Dendrobium catenatum | reverse complement strand
CTGTCAAGGAGATCCGATTCTTGCCGACACTTGGGAGAGTGTGACAGCAAAAGGTTTCTCTTGCCTACCGGGATTTCGCGAGTGACCGTAGTGTGAACAGTACCGAAGGCGGTTCTCTGCCTACACTTGGAGAGTGATAAACAGAAGGCCCGGAAGGGTTCTCTTCCCACACTAGGAGAGTGTGAAAGATGACGGTTCTCTACCAACACTGGGATAGTGTGAAAGGGGACGGGTTCTCTTGCCAACACTGGGGATAGTGTGAAGGACGGACGGTTCTCTGCCAACACTGGGATTGTGTAAAAGGATGGACGGTTCTCTGCCGCATCGGGGAGTCTGAAAAGAGTGTTTGTAAAGGCTTCTCCGCCTTGCTGTGGGTTCAAAAGGAGGTCACTATTGGTATTAGTGCAATACTCAGAGGGTGCCTCTGGGGAGTGGATGTAGGTCTTGTTTTAGACCGAACCACTATAAATCTGTGTGTCATTACTTTACTGTTTTTTACGTTTACGCGCATGTTAAATTTTAGTTTTAAAAACACTGTGGTTGAAAAAAAAATTTCTACAAAATTTAAAAGAAATTTTTAATTCGGTTCAATAATTTTTAAAAGGGGACTTAAATTTTTTAAACTACCAATTCACCCCCCTCTTGGTAGCCTTGGGACATTTCACTTAGGCTTAGGCTTAACAACCTAATTACTAGACTCAACAAGAAGCACATCTAGAAATTTTAGGGGCCCTAGTCTGGAGGAGGAGGCTGGGAGAAGACAGAAAAAGATAAGGTTTGAGCCTACTCTCATCCGAACTAAAAGAAATGTTTTCCATAAAATAGTGAAAGGTTTCTTTGTTGTAGGCATGAACCAAAGTCAGGATAAAGGCAAATTGAGTGGTGGTGAAAAGAAGCATCACTTGAAAGTGGATATCCTCTTTAAAAAGAAATCTATGAGTAAATTTAGCAGAGAAAAACCTAAGGAAGGAATCATCATTTTTCCTAGATAGAATGATGTCGTCTCCACTCCTGGAAGATGATCCCTTAGTGACTCTACCACGCTTGTTAGAACTTGCCATTGCTAGGTTGAGAAGGATTGGAAGACTCTATTGAAGTAAATTAAAATGAATTCTAAATCCCTCCTATTTAAAGAAAAATAATCTTTCATACATATGAAAAAGGGTTCGTGCTGTACGATTGATGGTTCATACATGACAAAATTAATTTCATATGTACGAATGAATACGTTCAAAACAAAATGATTTTTTGTAATCACACAAGTTACGAAGCATCCTTTTGTACAGGTTTTTTGACCAGATGATTGTATAGACAAATAGGTGTTTGCCTAAGATGGTCAGTTATTTAAGATTATTTTAAAGATGGTTAGGTTAATCCCCCTCAACATATAACATGTGGTTCATATGTACAAACTACAAGTTCATACATACGATCAATTATAAAAACTAATTCTGCTTGTATAACCATTTACATGCATACATATGAAGTAATACAAATTGTTCAGGATGATATAAATATTGTATAGTACAATATGTATTGGAAAATTAAAACTTAACGGAATCAGTTCAAAAATACAATCGACATGCTACTGAATTTGTACAAAATGAAAATAATTTTATATGTTATGATTAGAAGAAAGTTATCACGATCGTTCAGAAACAATAATTTTGATGTGTCAATAATATGCAAAAAATAAATAATTAAGAAAATAGAAAATCAAAAAAAAAAAATCACATACAATCAAAAACAAAAAAGACACACAAGATCATATCAAGTTTATAGAGAATTTTTATTTAAGAATTAAGACCAATCACACCTAGCCTTATTCTTAATGTGCTAAAGGTATCAAAAGCTAGTGGTTTTGTAAAAATATCTGCAAGTTGATTTTTAGTAGAAATAAGGTTCAATTCAATTTCTCCTTTGGATAAATGATCCCTAATGAAATGTTGTCTTATTTCTATATGCTTGGTTTTAGAATGATGAATAGGATTTTTTGAAATACAAATGGCACTAGTGTTATTACAATAGATTAGAATTATGCTTATTGACAATCTTAAATCAATCAACTATTATCTCAACCAAAGAACTTGTGCCACATAATGCAATGTATTCAGCTTCAGCAGCAGATAGGGCTATGAAATTCTATTTTCTATTGGACCAAGAAACTAAATAATTTCCTATAAATTAACAAGTTCCATATGTAATCTTTCTATCAAACCTACAACCTAAAAAGTCTGAATCTGAATATATAGTTATTTCAAATGAAGAACTAATCTAAGGATACCAAATCCCTATGTTCTGAATTCCCAAGAGATATCTCAAAATCCTTTTTACTACTGTCAAATGTGATTCTTTTGGATCTAATTGAAATCTATAATACAAATAAACACTGAATATAATATCGAGTAAGCTAGCAATCAAGTAAAATAAAGATCCAATTGTTCCTTTTAATTTCCTTTGATCAATAAATTTTCCCTTAGGGTCCTTATCCAACAGAACTGAGGAACTCATAGGTGTACTAACAAGTTTAACATTATCTATTTCATACTTTTTGGGGATGTCCTTAACATTGTTTGACTGATTAAGAAATTTTCCCTCCTCAATTTAATTAATGTTATAACCTAGAAAGTAATTAAGATCTCCCATTAAACTCATTTAAAATTCACTACTCATTATTTTAAAAAAATCATTACAAAGATTTTTATTTATAGATCCAAAGATGATATCATCAATATAAATTTATACAATGAGTATATCATTTCCCAATTTGTTTAAAAATAGAGTGGTGTCCACATTTCTTTTTCAAAAGATCTCTCAAGTACGAAAGTGTTCAACTTCTCATACCAAGACCTAGGTGCCTGTTTCAATCTATACAATGCCTTTTTCAATTTAAAAATATGATTTGGGTATTTTGAATTTTCAAAATCTCGAGGTTGTTCAACATAAACAGCCTCTCGAATCACCCCATTTAAAAAGACATTTTAAAT
>NW_021364899.1:0-269 GCF_001605985.2 Dendrobium catenatum | reverse complement strand
TAGCACAACGAAAAAAAAGTCGTGATGGAGCTTGCGTGTGCAAGACACCGACGACACTTACGTAGAAAGTCGTGATAGAGCTGTGCTAGGGCAAGGCATCTATGGTGTCGGTGCGCGAAATTGTAATCTAGCTCATTAGGGCAACCTAACATACTTAAGGTGTTTTGTCATATAAATATTTAATTTTAGATTATAAATATATGAATAAAAAATTTATATATAAAATCACCTAAGATTAAATGTCTTATATGTTGAATGTAAGGAGTAGT
>NW_021364898.1:0-365 GCF_001605985.2 Dendrobium catenatum | reverse complement strand
ATAGGTTGCTTGTGAATACAAGCACTTCCTATCAAAACCGCACGTCTAATATGCAACATGTGGATGGCAGCTGAAATCCTGTAAACTGAAAAAATTCTCGATGAGGACATCGTTAGAGATTTCGACACATGTACCATCAGGAGACGTCGGAGATTGACGGCCACGATCATGAGTTTTATTTTGAGTCATTTTATTTAGTAGTTTATTTTATTTTTTCAGTTTTTCCGCTTTTGCCCTTATGGGTATTTGGCTCAAGGGGCATTTTAGTCTTTTGTTTTCTTTGTCATTTGGAGGCCTATATATAACCCTTTTCTTATGTAATAGTTAGTTTTGGGATGAAATGAAATTGGCTCTTTGTTCTCTTT
>NW_021364897.1:0-1578 GCF_001605985.2 Dendrobium catenatum | reverse complement strand
ATAAATGTCCCAACAATGTTTATCTGTTTGTTGCTTCATTCTTTATTGTGCTTGGGTGTGGTTGTATTAGAGGTAAGTTCCTTGGAACATTGCGTCATTGGGGCGTTCCCCCCTTTATATAGGGATTAATTATTCTATGCAGATGCCGAATGCTATCCGGAGATCAATCAGAATGCACAACATCACTTCTTCGTTGGGTGCTGCTCGATACTGATGACGTGGAGTATTCTGGTTGGGCTATGGATGATGTTCTGCATTCGGCATTCACATAAAATAATTTCTCCTATATAGGAGTGTAGGTATTTTGGTGAGTGCTACGATATTGTGCTTTCCATTTGGGAGTATCAGGAATATTTTAGTGAGCGTTGTGGTGTTAGGAGAGGGAGCAATCACACAAAACTCTTGGTAAGTTCTGATTAGTGATAATGCTACTAAGCTATTGTAGCCTATGGGCACATAAGGACTATTTTAGTGTCTTAATGGATGTTGACATAAAAAAACATCAATATCAATTTGATAATGGAAAGCCAAATCAAGCATGTTAGGTACATTGTGACCTAAATGAGCTTAAGATCGTCAAATTTTTTAACCAATAGATCCTAAACCTTCAAAAGAATACTTCTAGGTTAGTTAAAATCCTCAAATCCTAATTGATCCCCTAGATTGGCCAACTAGTTCACTAAAGCCAATTAACCCTCAAGAGTTCGAATTGACTAAACTATTTTCAAATATCAAATAAATTAGTATGAAATATTCTTAGGTTCATAAAGAGATGTTCTTAGATGGAATACCTCCTCACATAGTCGATTGACTCATCAATTAGACCAATTGAACTTAATTCACCCAATTTGAACTCAAATGGGTCAAATGAACCTAGTTGATTATAAATGTAAAATTGGCTTTATCTATTGGGCATGAAACCTCTTGAGAATGTTTGAAACAAGACTTAACTTTGGTTAAACAATCCAAAATCTCCGATAAAGGAGGATACAATCAGATTCCACACAGAACTAATAGTACCCAGAAATAGGATTTGTCTGTTGCAGTTCAATGACTCCTGCTAAATGTGCACATCCTCCATAGAGCTCTAGAAGTGAGAAGGTAGAATAATGGTGTGGGGACACGATATTAGAGCTTTAACTTCCTTTAGGTCGAAAAACATGAAACTCCACTTATTGTCATTCATGTGTCAGGATCAATCTCGCTTGATCTTGTTTGTCTCTTTGAGCTGTTATGCTGGCACTGCGATAAAAAAATGTAGAGTTAGTTCCTCATTTGATGGGCAATTCGTTCACATACACAATACTGCGAGGAGTCAGTCACCTATTTGATAAGCGATTGATTCTTTTTTGCCACATAGTGGCCTTGTAAGTCGCGGTCGTGACCACATCAACCTGATGTTGAATTTATTTATTTATTTTTCATAGGAAAGCTTTTAATGAAAATTTCAGACTTGCTCTTTTGAAAAATTTCCCCAAATGTGAAATTATGGAAGGCAACATTACGGCGTTAGCTTCCGTTAATTTATAACAGGCATGATCTACTTAATTGTAAATTCGAATGGGTGAGCGCGCTGGC
>NW_021364896.1:0-213 GCF_001605985.2 Dendrobium catenatum | reverse complement strand
CTCTCCCCCATGATCACTATGGATGGTCAAAATCTCATAGCCTAGTTTTTCTAAATCCAAGTAGAAAATATTTTAAACTCCTCAAAAGACTCATTTTTATGTGAAAGAAATCTAGTCCAAGTGAACATCGAGTAGTCATCAACAATCACAAAACCATAGACTTTTTCTCCCAAGCTGGCAGTGCTAATGGGTCCAACAAATCCATGTGAAGGA
>NW_021364895.1:0-295 GCF_001605985.2 Dendrobium catenatum | reverse complement strand
TATCACTTCGTGATTAATTATGAGATTTGATTGGGATGAAAATTAATATAATTTAATAAAGTAATTATGTTAAAATATTCCATTCAAATTCTTAGCCATGTTGTATTTAAAATTAAAATAAAAATAATTAGAATATTATTGCGAAGAATTTCAAGATTTTTGAATTTATTTTTAGATAAGTATCATATAAATTATTTATTTATTGCAAACATAATAAATCATATTCAAGGACTTAGTGGTGCATTCAGACCCGTTTTTAATTTGGATATATATATATATATAGCTATGATTTTAT
>NW_021364894.1:0-208 GCF_001605985.2 Dendrobium catenatum | reverse complement strand
ACTTCTCCCCAAAAATATCTAGGAATAGTGTATTCAGGTAACATTGCCCTAGCAGATTCTACCAAGGTTCCATTCTTTCTTTCTAGTATTCCATTTTGTTGAGGAGCTTTAGGGACAGAGAAGTTATGCTCTATTCCTATCTCTTGACAAAAAGACATACTCTAGTATTCCATTTAAGACATAGCATGCTGTGTTTATCACTTCTCCC
>NW_021364893.1:0-262 GCF_001605985.2 Dendrobium catenatum | reverse complement strand
TCACCCATGTAGAAGAGTACTTAGGTTATAATGAACTTTTTTTGTTTAAAGAAGTGAGATTTGCAAAGCAAACCTAGAATTAGACAATTCTAGCTTGAGAGTTGGCTAGCATGGATGTAGGTCGGATTGGAATCCGGGCCGAACCACTTAAGAATATTATGCCTCCTATTTTCATTTTTTGCATATATTTTTATTTGTCTTTTTCATAAAATTGAGTGATTTCTTATTCTTTTCAAAATAACATTAAAATCATTTTAATTTT
>NW_021364892.1:0-828 GCF_001605985.2 Dendrobium catenatum | reverse complement strand
CCGCCGCGAATATTCCAGGACGCAACAATTATATATATATATAATCAATCGTTGCATATATACCATCAGTCAACCAAAAATAAAATTTCCAACAGGTTAGTGAAGCGTTGAACATAGTTTAACCTACTTCGATGCTTCTTCCTGTGAGCGCAAAATTGGACGAATCAGAAGAAAAATCACAATTATCCGCTGATCTATTCGAGACTTTTTAACGAAAGAAGCAAAGCGCTGAAACTTTTCGGCCAGCTTATACATTTGTGTAATTACAAAGGAAAGTTCGCAATTAGCTTTTTTTATAAAAAAATGGCTATGGGATGATCCCTCAAATCTTTTTTTTTTTTTATGTAAATATTTTCTTAATTAGTACGTGCATGCTGTTCTTTTAATATGATATAAAATTATTAAGAGACAAATATTCATAACATTGCTATTTTTTATTTTTTTTTTAATTTGATTTATGTTTTTACTAAATATATCCTTTTATGTTCAACATAAAGTAAAAGAAAAATAATATTTATTGAAAATCTCTTAATTTTTTTCATTTTTTTTTCCTCCGCTCTTCTCTCGCCCGAGGTTAGGGTTTGGGGCGGCCGGCGCCTCCTTCCCCCTGCTGGGCGGGGGTTGTTCTCGTTCCTCTGGTTAAGGAAAGTTCTTCTTTCTGGTTATCTTGGTTTTGTGAGTGATTTTACTTTCGTTTTTTTCATTTTTTGTCGGTATGCCTCCGTCTAAGTTGAGAGATCCTGCTTTTTTTGGGGGATCTCTCATTCAAGTCTTTTCTTCAAGCTCTTGCCGGCTCTTCTTCTTCTTTTCCTGATTTGAAGTCGTCTA
>NW_021364891.1:0-1331 GCF_001605985.2 Dendrobium catenatum | reverse complement strand
ACCATAATCTGAGGGTGATCAAGGTTAGAAGGATTGTGCTATGCTCCAATGATCGTGGTTGGTGGCATGATGGATGTCAATAGTGACGATCGGGTGGATGTTCAACGATGATTGTTGAGTAGAGGTCCAGCTGTGGTAGTTGGGTTAAGGTCCGAAAGTGGTGGCTAGATGGAGGTTTGGAAACGATCGATAAGTGAAACTCTGGTTGCGGCTACAAGGCGGTGAGGGTCTGCCGATGGTGGAGCTCCAAGATTCTTCATGCCTTTTAGATCTCTTAATCTCTAGCCTACTGTCCAAGCCCCCTTTCATGTGAGGAGTGGGGCTTATTTATAGAGTTTTGGAATGACATGCTTTGTAAATATGTAAAAGAGTTAGAGCAAATTTAGAGTGCTTCCACTATAGGAAAATGACATTTTTCGACGGCCATTTTCCCTTGAAAAGACCAAAATTCATTGGTAATTACTATTTATGATGTATTTCCGACGAAAAAGTTTTTGCAGATAAAACATGCATAGGAAAACAAATACTGGGGAAAAAAATCAACCATAAACATTTCATGCGAATTTCCGGTCGACACAAATTGTTGTCATAAAAATAAAAAAGAAATTTATTTGAATTCTGCCCAAGTGGGCCCGCTACCCCCAAAACCACTTTTTTGGACTTGGATTGGGCCAATTTTAGCGTCGTTCATTTCATGTCGTCGAATCGTTTTATTTTACTATGTTTGTTGAAAGTGGAATTCAGATGACCCCTAATTCAACCTCGGAAGTTACAAACTTGAATATATCTCGAGATTCATGTTGCTAAGCAATTCTTAGTGACATATCAGAAGCATTTATGATCAAGATAATTCTTATTACATTCTTAAAATTATACATTTTAAATATTTTTGTTTTGTACAAAAATTTCGTGCACAAATAGAAGTTGGAAGAGCTTAAAACATTTCATATTGAAAATTCAAGAAGGTAAAAGATCATGAGGCCTGATCTAGTCGTAATAATATGTTATGTAATTATAAATATAAGAATTCATTCTTCCTCATAATTAAAGAAGACGGTTTTGCATAATTATATAAGTCAAGTGTTCACATGTAGATACTTAAAGTCCAAAAGCAGGCTTGGCTGTTAGCAATCAAGAAACAATATTCGATTGATAGAAATACCTAATGGTGGTCGTCGATGATAATCACCAAAAAATGTAATTGAGTTATTTAGCTTTCTTGACTCTCAAATTCCTTATGGAACAAAGTGTAGCCCTATTTATAGCTTATCAAAATCAAATTATATTAAGCTCATTGAATTCATCTTGTCAAGTCGCTAAATTTGAGCATA
>NW_021364890.1:0-890 GCF_001605985.2 Dendrobium catenatum | reverse complement strand
TCGGGTAGAAGACCGACGAGAATTCATCGACGAGCATGAGTCTGACGACGAGTAGAAGTCCGCTGACGAGCAGAAGTCCGACGTCAGGTAGAAGTTCAACGTCGGGTGGAAGACCGATGAAAGTTCGTTGAAAGTCCTGCAAGGCAAAAGTTCAACGAGAGGTGGAAATTCAACATCAAGTAGAAATTTAACTTTGTGCAGAAGTTCGATGGAAGTCGATTGACGACATTCTAGTGACATTAACCAAAGATGTATAATATATCCGAGGTTTTTTGTTAGAGCCTTTGCTCGATGATGTTAACCGATATTGGATCCACCAATGATGTAAGACCTATCGGAGGCTGCATGTCAGAGCCTTTGCTTGATGACGTTAACCTGTATGGAAGAGGTCGGGAGAATCCGCCAAGGATGTAAGACCTTTTCGAGGTTGTATGTCGGAGCCTTTGCTCGACGACGTTAACCTGTGTGGAAGAGGTCGGGAGAATCCGCCAAGGATGTAAGACCTTTCCGAGGTTGTATGTCGGAGCCTTTGCTCGACGACGTTAACCTGTGTGGAAGAGGTCGAGAGAATCCACCAAAGATGTAGGACCTTTCCGAGGTTGTATGTCGGAGCCTTTGCTCAACGACATTAACCTGTGTGGAAGAGGTCAAGAGAATCCATCAAGGATGTAAGACTTATCCGAGGTTGCATGTCAGAGCCCTGCTCGATAACGTTAACCTGTGTGGAAGAGGTCGAGAGAATCCACCAAGGATGTAAGACCTTTCCGAAGTTGTATGTCGAAGCCTTTGCTCGACGACGTTAACCTGTGTGAAAGAGGTCGGGAGAATCCACCAAGGATGTAAGACCTTTCCGAGGTTGTACGTCGGAGCCTTTGCTCGACGACGTTAAC
>NW_021364889.1:0-237 GCF_001605985.2 Dendrobium catenatum | reverse complement strand
TTCCTAAATGGCTGGTGGTAAGCGAGCCTATTTGTTAATAGGTTATAAGTGTAAATAATGTTATGTTTTATGTACTAATTTGTTACTAAAAATATGTTATTTTAGTTGTGTATGTGCAGGAAAATATAGGAAAGGAGAAAAATTTTAAAAGTATGGTACAAGCTACAACATCAAACACAATACCACCACGGTGCCATCAATGACACCACCTGAGCACCCAAATATGGCACAGTGATG
>NW_021364888.1:0-306 GCF_001605985.2 Dendrobium catenatum | reverse complement strand
TGTAGTATATCATCACCACTTAATCTGGGTGGAGGAGTTGATCGCTCAATTCTGTTTTTAACAAATGCTTCCTTATTTCTTCGGAACTGATGATTAGAACTTAGAAACATACGATGACAATCAAACCAAGTATTTTTCCCTCCATGTTTTAATGTAAAAGCTTTACTGTTCTCCATGCAGTAAGGACATGCTAATTTCCCTGCTGTGCTCCAACCAGACAACATACCATAAGCTGGAAAATCACCGATAGTCCATAGTAAAGCAGCTCAAAGGAGAAAATTTTGTTTTGTTGATATGTCATATGTG
>NW_021364887.1:2732-3898 GCF_001605985.2 Dendrobium catenatum | reverse complement strand
CGGCATTTTTTGATTTCCCTGCATTTTGGAGTGAAAATGACATTTTCGGTTGGAGATGCCCTTAAAATTATTAAATTTATTTTAAGATGACAATAATATATATTTTTGTTATGTGTTTGAAAATTTACGATAGTAGAATAATTGTATTTTAATTTTGTATAAAGATTTAGCATGCACGAATGGAATTGTAAGAGAAATTAGAGTTTTTAAGTGAAAAAAAAAAAGAGAGGAAACGGTCAAAGTCTAAACCAAGTTGCAATATTGCACTATACAATTAAAAATACAAGGCTTTTCTCTTCTCTATAATTGAAGGAGATGGGAGTATACAATTGAGAACAATAATTATATATCTATTATTGTTTATAAGGATTACAAAAATCATATGTATGTTGGTAGACAATTGAGATTTAACAGTTATGCGATAACAATCGAATGATGGTATTGATGTTAGTCATCAACAGTGATCGTCAGGTAATGCAGCAGAACTAATAGAGATGCTAAGCTCTCTTAGCTCCCACACCTGCTTCAAAGAAAATGGACCAAGCTTTATTTATATCATTTTTACGAATGATACTTTATAAATAAATTTGGACAGAGAGTTAAAATACTCACACAAACGGTTCATATTGACCCTCTTGGTCATATATTGTTTATTCAATATTTGAGATCATAAATGTAACAATTTGATAATTATGGAAATAAATTTAAAATAAAAAATTGAATTTATTCATGTACTGCAGTGTAACGGCGA
Organism: Dendrobium catenatum; assembly: GCF_001605985.2. Lineage (NCBI taxonomy): Eukaryota > Viridiplantae > Streptophyta > Magnoliopsida > Asparagales > Orchidaceae > Dendrobium > Dendrobium catenatum. The sequence goes on along the minus strand of NW_021364887.1, from coordinate 3,147 downwards.
TGTCTCTGTAAGTGCAACGGCACAATAAATTGTTGTCGCGGCATTGAAGGTTTTGTTCTACAATAATTTTGGATTAAGCATATAGCACATCGATGTTAGGTTGGAGAGTAACGACGCTACTGTAACGCCCCAAGATCTAACTTGGAAAGAATTTCAGTCAATCCATTAAAATCATCAATCATTTACCAGAGCTATCTATAGTCTTCAATCAATACCAAACAGTCTAATAAAATTCTATAATTTAAAACATCAATGTACAATTCTATTCAAATCCCAAAAGATCATATACAATACTCAGGTTCTACACAATGATCACATGAAATGAAATCTATCTTGTCCTGAGTACAAAAGAATCACTGTAATAAAAAGAACAAAAAAATCCTGAGGATTCCAGATCAATCTCAATCTCCTGCTC
>NW_021364887.1:0-1096 GCF_001605985.2 Dendrobium catenatum | reverse complement strand
CGGCGGTGGTCCGGCGGCTGTCGAGGAGGAGCTCCTTCCTTCTCTTCTTCCTTCTCTTCTCTTCTTCTCTCTCTTGCTTGGATCCTCTCTTGTGAAGAATGAGGGCTCTATTTATAGATTTTCTGGAGTGGCATGGCTTGTAAATAGGTGTGAGATCAAGGGCGAATAAGGAGTCGTCGAATGGACGGCCGATGCTGAATCCTACGATCGTACACCGTTCATTGGTCATTTGAATGCCTTAGTGATGTCGGAATTTAGTGATCTTGGGCTCGTTGGATTCGTATCGTCGAGCCGTTCGATTCGAGTATAAGCTCGTCAAAATCAGAGTCCGTTTGGTAACTCAAATTGTGGTTTGAACCTTCCAACAGCGCTTCGGGTTCATGATTTGGACCCCTTTTGGCTCGGATTGGGTCGAACTTGGTGTCGTTGGGTTCGTATTTCCGAGACGCTCAGTTCGACAGTAAGCTCGCTGAAATCGGAGTTCATTTGCTCCCAAATTTAATTTTCGAAGTTTCCAACTGGCTTTTGCCTCAAGATTCGTGCCCGATCAAGCTAATTTTATGACGACGTATCAATATTGAATTTCTCCTAGTATTTTATTATTAAAAGACATTGCATATCTTTAGTTCTTATCTTATAGAAGATAAAAAATACAATTCTTTTCAATATAATTTAGATTTTGAGATGTGATACTTAATGACCTCAAAGTTGAATGATATTAAGCTCATTGGATTCATTTCATCTAATCGCTCAATTTGACTATATGCACACAAAATTTAGAAATCATTTGGTTCTTCAATCAATATCATAATGTTTTCAAATATATTACTTGATTTGGATTCATTTGAACTTAGATAGAATCACTATTGATATCATTAGATTTGTCTTTTTGGCACGTTCAATTCAACTATATATTAGTAAATTGAAATTGAAGTTTGGATATGCCTAAATTTAATTTTGAAAAGTTTCAATTAAAAAAAAAATTCAATTCAAATGTTTTTCTCAAGGTTCATAATGATCAAGTAATTTTTTTTAATACATTTTGATTATATAAATTATTCATATATTACATCAATCTTAAAATGAATTACTAACT
>NW_021364886.1:0-359 GCF_001605985.2 Dendrobium catenatum | reverse complement strand
CCTCTCTCTCTTTATCTCCTCAAGGTCTTCTCAGGTCTAGGAAGCAGCCAAAGGTCTCCAAAAACATTGAACAAGATCTCTTAAATAGAAGAGTTTCAAAGGAGCTCATTAATTGCAAGTAGCCGACTTTATCGTCCTGGCCGATATGAACATCGTCCTGGCCGATCAGTACAAATCCCATCAGATCGGCCAGAGCATCGCCCTAGATGGACTCCTGGACGATTGAATTTTGGCTTGATCGTCCCAGCCGATCAAACGATTTTCCTGGCCGATCTATTCAAATCAGAGGAAAATCGTCCTGAGCATCGCTTTGTTTTTGAGCTGGCTGATATTTATTGTCCTGAAGTAACTTAAGGTTT
>NW_021364885.1:0-2211 GCF_001605985.2 Dendrobium catenatum | reverse complement strand
GAGGGAACGCAGCAGATGGAAGAGAGCCTTCCATCTACAAACAGTTCAATACGAAACCGGGAGGAGAAATTATTTGATGCAAAGTCCGGAATTTTGACAAGTGGCACGTGGTGATTTAATTGGATTTCAATTTTTTAGATCATTATATTTTTCAGGGGCATTTTACTCCTCACAAAACAAAAGCCCAGCAAAATGATAGAAAAATTAAAAAGGCAGCAAAAGCACGACAAAATGACAGTAAAAAGAAAGCACAGCAAAAGTGTAGCAAAAGCACAGTAAAAATGCAGCAAAAAAGCACACATTGTAAATTTCTAAAAAAAATTCCTTACAAAAGAGCGCACTAAATATCCACATGTCTAAATTTAATTGGAGTACGGACATAGAGCTACATCCGGACTCCGCATCAAATAATGTCCGAAGAATCATCGGGATTTTTGTCGTTTATCTGTAAATACTCAATAAATATTTAATTATGAGTATTTATTGAATATTTATTGATTTACTGTATATTTACTGAGTTTTTATTAATACTCAGTAAATACACATCAATTCGAACAGGTCTTCCCTCCTGAACTTCACACATGATAATTTATCTTGCCTAGACAACCAGAGGTTATTACGTGCGGAGACCAGAGACAAAGAATCGTTCGATTTTATCTCTGTGAATATTAAAAGCTCAGTTACTATTCATTATTGCATTTTTACTGTTCAACACTGCGCTTTTACGGTTCAAAGAAACAAAACGAATGATTCTCTATGTTCGATCTCCGCACGTAATATTTTTTCCTCGACAATAGAGAGACTGTGTCTGTAATTCTTTCAGGAGGGTAAATTAATAAATTTATTTACAAATAGCTATGTTAATTTTGTTCTAGCTCTCAAATTTATGTTACATTAGGGCTTTTTAGTTGATAAGAATGATACTTATAATATAAATTCAAAATATATTTGATAAATGTGTTGATTAAACTGCGGATTCAATGTCATAAATGTGTAGGCGTGCATTTGAACAAGTAATTTGTTAAATATTATCAAGGTGAGTTTGACGCTCATACATTTAAACTAAAATTTCAATCACTACTTATCACTATTTTTATATGATGAATTGATCATCTTTACTTAATTATACAGTTAGGAGTAATTTGATTTGTTGAAATAAAAAATGCAAATTAAAATAAATAAAATAAAAAATAATATAGTATTTTTAAATTATTTTAAAATTATTTGATTAAATGTAAAGCAAATGCAATAAATCATTTTTTCTTTGATTTCAAATGAATTCAATTAAAGTTTGATAATGATGTTTGGTGGCAAGGCAACAGTGACTAGTGGTGGTGGGGAAGCAGAAATTGGCACTGGGCATTATTCCTTTACGCTTCGTTTGGGATGGCTTTCTTTCTGCTGCTTGAAGCAGCTTTCAAGTATAATTTTTTTTTTTTAACTAAAAAGTAGTTTTAAAAAACAATAAAAAGCTGTCCTAAACAAAGCCTTAGTTTTGATTCACATAGGCTTCTCATTAGTTTGCACCTGCGCTGTTAATACAAATGTGGCAGCTCTGGCATATGCTCTAGTAGATGAGCTTCTATGGGTCTTCTAATACATTGCGATGATATAACCATTCTACCTCTGATGCCCATTGATTTAGGAGAAATAGAGCTGGGGAGAATAGTTCTTCTCAAGAGCTAAAGAAAATATAACACAACATCATAAAACTCAATATATAGGTTTCGTTTGTTTGTCCATTTTAAGTGCTTCTTCCGTCTCAGACTCTCACAACGCTACACTAAAAAAAAAGTTCTCTGTTTGAAAAAACTGCTTTCCTTTTAACACATTCTTCATACCATTCTTTTTCACCGAAACGTGAAAGCTATAACTGACCTCCTTTTTTAAAGCGTTCTGCCATCTGCTTGCATAGTTTCTCTATTTCACCCTCGCACGTTCACACTATGTCTTCTTATTCTCCTCTACTCCTTCAAACAAATACAGATGAACTCTAAAAATAATCATATATACAAATTTCACTTTCCTCCCTTTTTTGTTCATAGGGAAAATCGGTTTTATCAGTACAAATACCTAAATTTTCACAGTTAGATAACCCGAACTGAACATAGAGGTCATGGCGAATATTAACTAAATATTTGTCATTTGGTTGTTACCAGTGAAATTTACATGGTGCTTCAGACCAGTTCCAGCATGATTGGGGTTGAAACA
>NW_021364884.1:0-298 GCF_001605985.2 Dendrobium catenatum | reverse complement strand
AATCTTAAACTTATTTTTAAAATCGAAGCCCATTGGAGCAAAAATTAATTTGATTTAATTTTTTTTTATTATTTCATTATTTCACATGTTTTTTATTGTGTACCAATGCCCTATAAAATGATATAAAATTCAGTATTATTGTTATCAATTGTTAAATGTAGCTCTTTTTAATGCTGCATTGGCAGATAATTGGCAGAGCATTGGGAGGCAACACAGGAAGAGCATTCAAGGGATGGGATATAGGGGTGACTCCCCTTCATCTCTCTTCTTCATTGAACAAGTTCTTCTCTCCACTCGA
>NW_021364883.1:0-208 GCF_001605985.2 Dendrobium catenatum | reverse complement strand
AAATTTTAGCTGAAATAATTTTTTATAAAAATAAATTATTTAAGAAAATAATAAGAAATATTTTCCCAATAAATATTAAATTTTTGTTATTGATAAGATTTTAAAAATCAACAATCTTTTGATTTCCTCGAGTTCTTTTGAAATTTATATTGCATCAGAATTTTATTTTTTTTTTTTTTTTGGACATTTAATTTTATTAAACTTTTCA
>NW_021364882.1:0-217 GCF_001605985.2 Dendrobium catenatum | reverse complement strand
GAAAGGCTATGGAGCTGGCACAGTTGGTAGAAGATCAGAAGAAAGCAGAAAGAGGGGCTCGAGGAAACTGCTCAGGAGGCTCTTACAGGACAACGACCACTCTTCTAGCACCCAAGGGGCCTGAATCAGGCAACAGTAATGAGACCACCCGGGAGAAGCCAGTAGGAGGAGGGAGTGGGGAAAATTTCAAGAGGCTGACAGAGAAGGAGATGCAGGA
>NW_021364881.1:0-244 GCF_001605985.2 Dendrobium catenatum | reverse complement strand
CATAAAGAGTGGAACTCCAATACCCGCAGTCAATCTTGCAAGGTTTGATTCATCCCAATATTCCAAAGGAAAATTTTGGAGCCGAATCCAAACTAGAGAAGTAAATCCTCTCAAGGATTTAGCAGATAAACCTGAAGTCCATTGATCAATCCCAATGATCTGTCCTGCTACATACCATGGACCCCCCAGCAAGACATTATCCCTCGTATCCTTGTTTTCAAACCAACATAAGAAACAGTTTGAT
>NW_021364880.1:0-772 GCF_001605985.2 Dendrobium catenatum | reverse complement strand
CAATGCCCTAGAAATTTTCTAAGTTTTCTAGACATTTCCTTAATTATTTTGCATAGGTGTTTCTACTATTTAGATTGGCTTAAAATTTGGTGTTTCTAATCGTTACATACATGCTATCATACCACAGAAATATCAGAGCAAAATGCAAAAAAACTAGGGAGCTATGAATTTTCAAAATTTATGGTCCAAAATAGATCCTTTACCTTTAAAATTCATATTACAGAAATATAATGGGTATCAAATCCTAGAAAAATCACTAAACATGCCTAAGATACCAATAATCTTTCACCAAAATTTGGACTTCATTTGATTACTGTATTGTGAGAAAATTACAAAAAATAAAATTCAAACAAACTCAAATAACTCACAATGTAGAAAAAAAATCAACTTTATTTTAATTTTAATAAATACTACATCAAAGTATTTTTCCAAAAAGCCCATGAAGGTCCAATTTGGTGGAAACTTTGATTTTCTGTGAATTTTGGAAGATCTGAGCATTTTTTTTGAATTTTTTAAATCCCATTTTGGTCAAGTCGGCAGCCGAAATGCCGGCATCGAATGACAGCGCAACATGTGGCTCGGCGGGACCCTCCACTTAAATGAGTCAGCGGTCAATCTTGAACCAGATATAGAGAACTTCAAATGCTCATATCTTTCAAAATACTCAATGAAATTGTATAAAATTTGAACTGTAGCTAGAGGGCAACATGATCAAACAATTCCTGTAGTGGAGGCTCCATGCATTGTAAATTTGCTACGGTTTCAAATTGAA
>NW_021364879.1:0-393 GCF_001605985.2 Dendrobium catenatum | reverse complement strand
GATACATCCTTCTTTGATAAGGCTTTGGATGTGAATTAGATGATCATACTTCTTGAATATCATAATTGGATCTTTAGTTGAACTTTACCTTGTTCCCTCGGGGCCATGCAAAGTTCTCCTTAGAATATGGTCATGATATTCAAGATGAGTTTCACAATTCTAAGTCTGAACACCGTTATGAAATTTTATTTTAGTCCTTCGGGATGATATACTCTTTCGAACGAGTTGATTGGACTGTAGAATTAGAATTCAATCTAAATTTAAAAAAAAAAAATTCCTAAAGAAAACTAATATTTTTCAAAACCTATTTTCAAAATTCCACCAACATGGATGATGACTAAAAATAAAACATGCTTAAATAGATCTGGCGGTTGATTCTTTCTGGTCGGAGCC
>NW_021364878.1:0-443 GCF_001605985.2 Dendrobium catenatum | reverse complement strand
TATCTCCTATTGAGCATATGGAACGAATAGGAACTTGATTAAAAATTTTTCTAAGTCCTATTCGTCCAGGACGAATTTTACAATCATCCAGGATGATTGGTTCTTTGTAAAATTTTTGTCCAGACAAAATTAAATTATCGTCAATGGCGATTGGTCCTCTGAAAAACTTTCATCCAGACAAAATTAATAATCGTCCAGGACGATGTGGTCTCTGGAAAATTTTCATCCAGACAAAATTAAATTATCGTCCATGGAGATCAGTCCTCTGGAAAATTTTCGTCCAGACGAATTAAATTATCATCCAGGACAATCGATCCTCTGTAAAAATTTTGTCCAGACGAATAAATTTTTGCCCATATGATTAACCGACTTAGAACGGTTTTCAGCAGTTTTAAGAACCAACCTAGTAATAACCGTTCGTACCGAACGAACCTAGTTCGTAC
>NW_021364877.1:0-243 GCF_001605985.2 Dendrobium catenatum | reverse complement strand
CAATAAAGATTAATATTATATGGATTTTCATTAAGAAGAAAATCAAATTATATTAGAGGATTTAAAACTACATCAAAATTCTTCAATTGGAATTTTATTTTCTAACTCCATTTATGGATGTTAATGCTTATGTAGAAAATTCGATCGATTTAAAGAGTAAAAAATATTTTTAGAAGAAATGAAATGATCTTAAATTATGTGTTAATGGTTGAGTTATTTGAGGTTTTGGTGCTTGATTTCATG
>NW_021364876.1:0-236 GCF_001605985.2 Dendrobium catenatum | reverse complement strand
CATCTAGGGGTGTAAATTTCGGGTCAAGGGTCGGGTTCGGGTCGAATCTGGAACTGACCCAGGTTCAAACGAGTCGACCCTAACCCGACCTGGGTAGACAAACGGGTCAGAAATCCGAACCCGACCCGGCGGGTTGCCGGGTTGACCCGACCCGACCCGGTTTTGGGTTCTATTGTGAGACCTCGTTCCCTTACTGTTTCTCTCTGACTTGGATTTTCCTCCCAGGATCGTCTGGG
>NW_021364875.1:0-1723 GCF_001605985.2 Dendrobium catenatum | reverse complement strand
CCAAACTGCTGTCCAGAATTTTTCTGGACAGATTTTAAGCACTATCCTGAGATTCAATCACCCCTAGAGCTACTGCCAAGGCTCCTAAGGTCAAGGCGTGCTGTCCAAACTTTTATACCAGCTGTTTGAAGGTTTTGGTTCGCTGTCCAGGGAAGTTTGCACATGCTTTCTTGTTGTCCAACCATTTGGAAGGACTTCAAATGCTGCTCGGACGTTCTAGGTTTCTAATCACACATTCCGGAAGGTTCTTAGATGCCACATACTTCCTCCCAAGCCTTCATACAGTCGCGGGAACTCTGAATTTTTTTATTACTTGGATCATCCTTGCATGTACGTTTTACATCAGTTTGGTATCATAGCATGGTTACCTGGGGTGCGGACTCGACGGAGTCGATCACTTTTTCATCCCGGGAGAATGATGCGGACATCCAACCGTCCATGTCTATCCGAGAAGCTGAAGATCGACGGCTGTCATCGCCCCACGTTATCTTATATTTTATTTGTAATTTTTAAATTTTTATTATAAATTTTCCATTTTTTACCCTCGCATAAGAGGGTCGTCCTATGTAAGCCATAGGGGCATATGTGTCTTGTTTTAGTTTCTTGGACCTATATATAAAGACTCCTTGTGTAATGGGATGATGAAATGTTAATGAAATTTTATTCTACTTGTTTGATCTCTTAGTGAGTTCAAGAGATGAGAAGGATCTCTTTGAGAGTTCCGAGATTCTCAATATCTCTTTGTAAGTTCTTGAGGAAGTGGCGCTTATAGATCTCTTTATGAGTTTATTAGAGGTGTTACTCGAGGTGTGTAGCTCCAGATTTTCTTTTTCCTAAACCCAATTTAGTTCTTCTCTACCTAACCGAACTCTCTTCCTCCCAAATTCCCTTCCACCGGCCCACATAAGTCCAACGCCGGCCAACCCAGGCTGATCCCACCACCGGCGGCTCTGCCGGCCTCCTTGGGACAACCAAGCCACTGGCCTCCAACCCTCCACCTGCCGGCCCTCTCTCCACCACTCCATATTTGAAATTCAAATTTTAAATTTCAAATTCTTTCCATATAGGGAATCACAAATTAAGAAAGTTTCTTTCATGAATCCAATTTCAACATAAATCAAATTGGAGTTATTATTTTTCTTTCTTAATATTCACTACCTATTTGGAAACTCCTTTACCCCCCTCACCCAACCCACATGTTTGAAATTCAAATTTCAAGGCATTAATTGCTTCCCTAAAATAAGGCCAAGTAATTAAAAAAGCTATTAATTGAATTTCAAATTCAAATTTGAAATTCAAAAGCTTTCAAAATAATAGCACTTAAATTAAGAAACCCCTCTTTGAAATAAAATCTGAATTTTAATTCAATTTTCTTTAATGCTTTGAATAATGTGTGGGCCCCACTTAATGAGCCATAATTCCCCTCTCCCCTCTCTCTCTATGGCCGCCCCCACTCCATGAGCTTTCTCTCTCCAATTTCATTAATAGCCCCCCTCATTAAGCCTCCATAATTACCTCCCACAATCCCCTCTCATCCAATTTAATTCTCCCCATTAAAATTTAAATTTATATTCAAATTCATCCCGCCAATTCCACTTAATCTGAAAATTAATTTCAGATTTTCATTCTCTCTCCCCCAAATTGATTTGGGATTTAATTAATCTAGCCACCTAGGCAAGTAAATTAATCTCAAGACTATTTCTCATTGTTATTCCCAAATTTT
>NW_021364874.1:0-205 GCF_001605985.2 Dendrobium catenatum | reverse complement strand
GTAATTTATATATTTTTACTAAAACTTCTCTTTTTGCATTGTTCATTCGTATCTTTTTCAGCTGCATTCAAGAGTTGAGTGTCTCATTCTGTTATTGATCTTGTGTGATATCTTATATGAATTATGCCTAGAAATCACATTTATGCAGATAATTCATGCATTCATTGAAAATGCATTTTGTTTAAAATATGATTTTTTTTTTCTA
>NW_021364873.1:0-285 GCF_001605985.2 Dendrobium catenatum | reverse complement strand
TAATAACTCTTTCGTATGAAACCTAGCGAAACTATCTCTGATATGAATTAAATGTATGAGATGCACTAAGAAGGGGGGGGTGTGTGAATTGATATTTTTTTAATAAAAAATCAAAGTCTAAACATAAGTTCTATCTTTTTTTTGGTGAATTTTAAAAGATGACTTAATTAATTAAAAGTGGAAGCTAGTGATTAAAAGACAATTGCAATAGTGGTGATGAAATTTTAAATTGCACAATGAAATAATACAATTAAATTCTCACCAAGTAGCTATAGCAATGTTAAA
>NW_021364872.1:0-259 GCF_001605985.2 Dendrobium catenatum | reverse complement strand
AGACTGTCGGCGACCAGGGCGTAGGAGGAAATCCAAACCCGCTTCGGGGGAGGAGGAATCCGGCAGTAGAGATCCTTGAGGGAGAGGACGACATGCCTCCTCTAGAGCCTCTTTCGAGGGAAGAGATGAGTATGGGATATGACAGAAGGGAGGGTGATTTTGGTGGGAGGAGAGAGGGATCTCATCGCCTAAGTGCTGAATTCGAAAGAATTCAGCGTCGAGTGGGGGATTTTGAAGGAAGAAGGGAGGAACGTCATCG
>NW_021364871.1:0-2277 GCF_001605985.2 Dendrobium catenatum | reverse complement strand
ATTTGGTTTTGCATTTTAGGCCGTTTGGCTGGATTTCGTTCAAATTCGCCTCAAATCCGGCCTAAATCCTGCTACCAAACAGCCCCTAAGAGATGCTATGTTTCTACAGTTAGATCTGCTGAAAATTTGTACTCCTATTCTTAAATTAAGTAAAAAAAAAAAAAAGCGCCATTAACTCGCAATTGCATTCATACGATCTTAAAGATTATGAAAATGTCGAACAAGACCCAACACAAATTACTCAGACGCTTAATCATTATTATAATAGCAGAAAATATAGTAGAATCAAGACTTGTTGAGGAAGCTGACCATCCGCTTCATGAACTCCTCCGCCTTCAAGCTCCCAGGTTTCATAAAGAAGAAGCAATGATCCTCCCCTTCCGACTCCAGAAACTCCGCCTCCCCTTCCCACCCGCTCTCCTTCAACTTCTCGTAGTAAACCCTCCCCCTCTCCCTCAACATATCCAGCTCCGCAACGCACACCAGCACTCTCCGGCACCCCAACGTCGCCAGGCTCGGCGCACCCACTGCCACCGGATTGATCCGCGGGTCATCAAGCCCCGTCGTCTCCGGACACACAGTCAGCCACAGGGCATTGGCATTCTCCGCCTTCCGGCTTTCCCCCTTCCCTGTTTCTAACCCTTCGTTTCCAATCCTGTCCTTCCCCCAAAAGTAAGTGTGCACCAACACCAGCCCTTCCACCTTCTTCCCCTCTCTCCCAACCCTCATTCCCACGTTGTGCGCTATGTTTCCCCCCGCGCTTTCTCCGGCTATGAAAACGCTCTCCAAATCCCCAAATTTGGAAATCCAAGGGTCGTCGGCGGCGAAAACCCATTCCAGCGCCTCCCAGCAGTCGTCGTAGGCGGCGGGCAGAGGGTTCTCAGGCGCGAGGCGGTAGTCTACGGAGACGGAGAGGATGCCGGCTTTGGCGGTGAGGGAATTTATGTAGTTGTGGTAGATGGAGGACGAGGAGCGGATAAGGCAGAAGCCGCCACCGTGGATGGTGAGGAGGACAGGGAGCTTTTTGGGGATGGAGGTAGCGGAGGGCGGGAGGTAGAGGCGGGCGGAGAGGCCGGTGATCGGATTGATGGTGATGTCTTTGGATTGGACGCCGGTTGTTGGATCGTGGGACGGGGGAACGAGATCGTCAGGGTAAAGGCGCTCCACGCGGCCACTCCGGTACAGGCGGATTGATCCGGGCAATTCAAAGACCACATCGTCGGAATCAGCAGGCGGAGAGGAAGCGGCGGCGGAGTTCATGGTTTCGCTAGAGTTGGAAGGGATTCAGAGGTAGCTCTGCATCTAGACTTCTAATTAAAAGAAATGAAGACACTTATTATTATTTATTTCCAGCGTGATCCGAGGGGCGGGCGTCCGTACATCCAATTTAGATGCCTCAACCAAAATATATTGGGATCCGATATGCTTTGGTGACGTAGCACATCTGAATTGGTAATAATTTGCCGATCCGAGGACCCGGTCTGGTCATCTAAGCACATTAAATTAGCTACTTGAATTTATTTAATTGGAGTTACGTCCAGACCGCAACTAATAATTTCTTCTAAGCTATAGATATTTATTAATGAAGAAAATTTTAAGAGTTTTTTTGTTAATGGCATACCTAAACTTCTCTTAAATTATTAGTTTTTTTTCACATTAATTTAATAAAGTTTTCATATTATCATTTATCATTAATATATAGATTTCAGCTAAAGAATATTAAGAATTTTGATTAAAGCGGATTAAAATAATATTTCTTTAATTATCACGAGAAAAAAAATAATTCTTCCGTTATGCACATAATTTTGACAAAATTTTTAATTAAAAATTTGAATAAAAATAAAATTATGTTAGAGGAAATTATTACATGCTTATAAAATTTCTCTAAAATTTTAATTATACTAGTATGGCATTGTATTAAGCAACATTTAATAACTTTTACATAGTACATAATCTAGCACATGTAAAAGGTATATAATACGGTATATTTCTAACATAGCATACACAATTAAGAATCTATTTATGATGACTATAGTTTTTGCTAAACATAATTGTAAAATAATTATGAGGTAATTTTTTAATAGCTACCATAAAAAGTTGATTCTTAGGGCATTTTCAACCAAATTGCAAATGTCTGCTTGCAGCTATCATAAGTCTCCACGCGAATACTAAAAAGAAACACATTTTTGCGGTTGTGAACAGTGAAATGTTAATATTGGCGTCACACTATTCACAGAAACTTTTTTTTTTTTACGAAAATAAAGATGAAAACGAATA
>NW_021364870.1:0-208 GCF_001605985.2 Dendrobium catenatum | reverse complement strand
GTATAGATATTAGAGATTAAAGCTTCGTTTGGGACGGCTGTTTTATTACTTCTTAAAGTAGTTTTTTAGCACAACAAATAAAATTTGTATACTAAAAAGTTATTTTAAGAAGCAGTAAAAAAGCTGTGTCAAACGAAATCTAAAGTTAGGATACTTCTTCTCATGTATGGTTTAGTGATAATATTCATTAAATAATTAATTTATTCTT
>NW_021364869.1:0-434 GCF_001605985.2 Dendrobium catenatum | reverse complement strand
TTACGATGACTTCAAATTGAATTCAGCATGAGATACTGTGTAACATTTAAAACTTGCACTTTTCTTTGAAATAAAAAAAATTGAAAGGGAGTGAAGGTAACTTGAGGGAATAAAAAAATACACACACACATGAGGAGATCATATAAAATTTATATTGATCGTACAGGACGATTTCCAGTTCGTACTGGATGGTCAGACAGTTATCTCCTATAGAGCATTTGGAACGAATAGGAATTTGCTCGAAAAATTTTTCTAAGTCCTATTCGTCCAGGATGAAATAAAATATCGTACAAGACGATTGGTTCACTGGAAAATTTTCGTCCAGACGAATTTATATTATCGTCCATGGCGACTGGTCCTCTGGAAATATTTCGTCCAGACGAAATTAAAATTCGTCCAGGACGATCAGGTCCCTGGAAAATTTTCGTCCAGAT
>NW_021364868.1:0-403 GCF_001605985.2 Dendrobium catenatum | reverse complement strand
GATATTTGCGTCTTTCGCGGGTATCAAAATGAAAAAAATAGGGTGGCAAATGCTTAAAAGTTCAAATGAAATGCGTTATCGGGTCGGGTCGCTAACTCTGACAAGACATAAAGCAAACATATTAAATTAAAAAAATGCCTAACAGATGTCTCATTTCTATTGGCGATCGAATGGAGAGATGGCTTCGGTCACCTGACCTAATAATTTGCCCACTAGATAAGAGCTGATGCGGCATGAAGAAGCAATTACCAGCAAGACGAGAATTTCTATAAGCACGGAGTTGACGTGGCGACTGCCAGCGACCGAGGTGAGATAGACCGACGGGTGGAAAGGTATGGAGAGGTAGGATAGTGCCAGAATTTTTCGCGGTTACCATTACTGTCATCTCCTTGCTTCGCAATTT
>NW_021364867.1:0-256 GCF_001605985.2 Dendrobium catenatum | reverse complement strand
AGTGAGAAAAGGTTTGATGGGGTGGCCGGCCAAGCAAGGAGGAGAGAGAGGGAATTTGGGTAATTGGTGGGGCCAAGGAATTAATTAAAATCTGATTTTAAATTTCAGATTTTAATTAATTAGGGAAGTTTCAATTGAGGGAGAGGGGGAAATTTGAATTTGAATTCAAATAGATTAAACCTCAGTTAACTATCTTGCCTATTTGAGATGACAATTTAGGAAGGAATTAATGAGGGCTTAATTGCTGAAATTTCAA
>NW_021364866.1:0-420 GCF_001605985.2 Dendrobium catenatum | reverse complement strand
ACTTTATATGTTTTTATGTATGTTTGATTTTATTTTTGTGTTATTTTTATTTTAGTTTTGAGTGTTTTTTATTTTGGTTTTTGTTTTGGGAGTTTTTAAATTTATACATTTATTACTTGTGTAGGTTGTTTGAGTTTGAGAAATTTTTTTGGGTTTTATTTTATAAGTATTTTATTCATACTATACAAAATTATTTTCATATCGTACGAATTCTGTAGCATGTTAATCGTTGTTTTGGAGTGAATGCAAAAAATTTTAGATCATACTGTACAATATTATCATCATCCCGTACGATTTGTATACATTCGTCTGTATGCATGTAGACGGTTATCTGGGTAGAATCAATTATTATAACTGATCATACGTATGAGTAAAAATTTCATCTATACGATCCGGCAACCCCTCAGGTCAACCTAAACC
>NW_021364865.1:0-335 GCF_001605985.2 Dendrobium catenatum | reverse complement strand
AGCTAATTTAAGAAGCAGTAAAAAGCCATCCCAAAAGAACCGTAAGCCTTCGTTTGAAATAAATTTCTTACTATTTTTAAAACAGTTTTTTAGTACAATAAATTTTAATTAAAATTTGATCATACTAGAACGTTGCTTTTAAATTATAGTAAGAAAATTGGATACAGGATTGAAATCTCACGAGAAGTTAAAACCCAATTTTATGTTATTTTCCACATTTTTACCCTCAAGTTTCGATTTAGTAAATCAAATAGTTGCTTACTTGCTGATTTTTTAATGAGTATTTATAAAAGCGTAATTAAAAATAATAAAAATACAATAAATTTAGCGTTTTT
>NW_021364864.1:0-496 GCF_001605985.2 Dendrobium catenatum | reverse complement strand
AAGTAAATAAGTGCCTTAATGAAATTAGAATTATGTGAACTTAGGCTCGTTGGATTTGTCTTATCAAGCCTTCGACAATGAGCATGCCAAATTTGTAGGTTAATTGGTCATCTAATTAATGTATGAAGCTTTTAATTACGCATCAAGTGCTTGATTTGAGTTTATTTTGACTCAAATTTGACGACTTTTAGTATCGTTCACTTTGTCCTGTTGAGATATTTGTTTTGACTATACATTTGCATAAATTAGGGTTAAGATGATCCTGAGTTTAATTCTAAAAGTTTTCAATTCAAATTTTATCTCAAAATTTATTAGGGGTGTCAATATTTGGCACGACATGAAAATCCGACCCAAAAATTTCAGGTTAGGGTCAACCAATTTGTCAAATGGGTCGGGTTTGGGCTATGAAAGCCATCTCGTTTCAAAAAAAGGGTTGGGTTTGGGTTGACCCAGAAACCTGAGCTTGACCCTGTCTGACCCAAAATAATTCTTGCCT
>NW_021364863.1:0-555 GCF_001605985.2 Dendrobium catenatum | reverse complement strand
CATCACAAGGAAATTCAAAAGCTTTCTAAGGAAGAAGGAAAAGCATCATTGGAGAAAAAGTAAGGATCATAAATATTTTAAAGAATCTTCTGATGTCGTTTGTTATGAATGCAGGAAGCCTGGACATGTGAAAGACGATTGTCCTACACTCTAAGATCACCCGAGTAAGGAAAAGGAAAAGGGCGAGGAGAAACCTAAGTTTAGGAAGGACAAGAAGAGAATCCAAAAGACGTTCTGGGCAGAATCTGGTACTGATTCCTCTGAAATTGAACCAAATAAAGATACAACAAACCTATGCTTAATGGGAGAAGATCATCTTGAGCAAAGTGAGGAGGAAGAGGTATGTAAACCAACTTATGTTGAATTGTTTGAGATTTGTGAGAAAATCCTTGCATCATACAAAAAACTTAAGAAGACTCATGCTAACCTAAAATTAGAACTTGGAAATTTACAAAAAGAGTTTGAAGTTATTCTTAAAGATCATTCAACGATTGATTTTAATCACATAGCTCTTCTTAATGAATTTGATGATTTGAACAAAAAGCACTCGGAATT
>NW_021364862.1:0-213 GCF_001605985.2 Dendrobium catenatum | reverse complement strand
CAAGTACTAATGAAAAAAAATTGAGATAATATTTATAAAATTTAATTTGTGCCCCCACTATAAATAATTTCTGGCTCCGCCCCTGATTATAAGATATAATACCTGAAGGAGAATGCCTATAATACTGAAAAACAAACATTTAATTCAGATTTAAAAATACCTTCTAATGCTCTCCATATGCAATATTATTTTCTACTGTTGAAACATAATATC
>NW_021364861.1:0-205 GCF_001605985.2 Dendrobium catenatum | reverse complement strand
GGATTTGGAACCAAGGGTCGCTCGCCTACCTTGTCATGCGTGTCGCGCCGGTTGCCCCTCCCACCACGCTAAGAAAAGCGTGTATAGGCAGACCACCGACTCGACACGCATGCCGAGGTAAGAGAGTAAACAAGGGTTCTAGAAATTATACCTTTGGGATCGGCGGACCGACAGTCGTCGGCGATGGGGCTCGAGGATCGAGGCA
>NW_021364860.1:0-270 GCF_001605985.2 Dendrobium catenatum | reverse complement strand
GCATGAGCATGGCGAGACGCATAGCGGTGGCTGGTAGCGCAACCGTTTGTGCTGCTAACACATGTTAGGACACACGTTAGACCTAGAAACTACCAAAGCGGTTTCATTATCCATGCTAGCATGTCTCTGAGATGTCTTATAGAGTATGATAGGGATGGATGGCTGGGATTTAGCCACATTGAATAAAATAAAATAGTTGTTGATCCGCTGTTATATCCATCAGATAAGAAATGCCATTCGATGGCCTCTAGACCCTCTGATCATGTACAT
>NW_021364859.1:0-205 GCF_001605985.2 Dendrobium catenatum | reverse complement strand
ATCACTTATATAATTTTGAGATGTAGAATGTAGCTATTAGAATGAGCATGTGTTATTATAGGCATCATATTATTATCATATATATGTATCACTTATATGCAAGCTAGAAGGAATACGAAAATCATGTATCATTATAAAGTGTTCTCTTTACATCATCATATCAATATATATCATATCAAAAGTAGCATCATATATATGCATCATT
>NW_021364858.1:0-760 GCF_001605985.2 Dendrobium catenatum | reverse complement strand
ATATGATTACATTTTTGTTTTGTTCAGAACCTCATATCGTAGCATCCTTATGCTTTCCTAAAAATATTTAAAACCACATAATGATCACCTAACTCAGCAAGTAACAAAAATCTTTCAACTGAAATCAATGCAATATAAAAGAGAATAATATACTATAAATCATACGAGAAAATATATGCATTAATTTCAATTATGATTATCTGTATATATTTTGCATTTTATAGTTCATCACATCTCAATCTATTATATTATCATTCATAATATCAATAATAATTAATAGTACTAATACTAGTAATAAAATTAATATCATGATCAATAATATTAAATAGAGTTAATAATAGTAAATAGAATTAGTGACAGTTATAATATTTGTATAATATTCACAACAGTATCAGTATAAATATTTAAATATTCAATTAGTGTATCTTTAAGGGTATCTTGCTACTTCACTAATGACTCTCAATTAGTTTCCTCTTATAACTCTAAAAAAAATACTCCTTATAGCTCTCCTTAAATCACGTGAATCAATCACCCAGATTTCTTATAACTGCTAATCAATCTTCAACTCCTTTTGACTCTCAATTAGCTCTTTTGACTATCAATATGGTATCACATGGGGTTATTATATCATGCATCTGATATCATTTAGCATTTCATTTAAAATATAATAAAAATTTTATTAAATCATTCACAATGATTAAATTTATAACATATCCAAACTTACATAGTAAAAGCTTGTGAAATCGGAGATAATATATTT
>NW_021364857.1:0-237 GCF_001605985.2 Dendrobium catenatum | reverse complement strand
TCTCTCTCTCTCTGCCTTTCCCAAGGCTCTCTCAAGTCAAGACAGCAGCACTCAAGGTATTAACCATGAGAAAATTTGGGCCCTTTAAATATAATTTCAAGAACTGACATTATCATCTAGGACGATGTGAATATATTCCTGGATGATTAGTAAAAAATAAGCTCAATCAGTCGGGACAATTTGGGATGATCAAAAGAAAATTGGTTACATCGTCCAGGAAAAAATAATATCATCCTA
>NW_021364856.1:0-380 GCF_001605985.2 Dendrobium catenatum | reverse complement strand
CTTCCAACTCCTCGTCCGGAGGTTCATCCGTTTGAAGGGCCGAGAATTTGTTTGACAGCATAACCTTAGCTGGAGGAATTTCAGAAGGAATAGAAGGTTGCCCAGAAGAAGAAGTTTCTTCAATAGGAGCATTCAGATTAGGAATAATTGCATCTTTGCCAATGCAATTATTAGGGATTTGAGGAGAAATTTCTTTTTCAGACGCCGGAGTTAATTTTGGAAAGTTATTGACGTTCCTGTTATTGCTTTCCAAAATTACAATTTCCGGATTAGTGGCCTTTGCCGGAGCCGAAATTACCTTTTCCGGAGGAGGAGTAGCCTTCACCGGAGCCGGAATTTGGGGTCTAGGGTTCCGGCTAAGACTTCTACCTCTGTTTTTT
>NW_021364855.1:0-615 GCF_001605985.2 Dendrobium catenatum | reverse complement strand
AAATCAATTCTCTCTTTCAAGAAATGAGAGTTAGACCAATTCGTCTGCTTCAAGAATTTCTTAAGGCAATTGAGTTTTAAGTAAAGATTAGCAATCGGGCTGGCATTAGAATGAATAGAAAAAGTAGCAATAACACCATTCCAATACCCCTCCATAGAGATCCAATAATTTTTGAATAGAAATTTGCCACCAACGGAGGGGAGCAAGGAACCCGAGCAAAGGAGCAAAGGGGAATAGTCTGAACATCCAGGAGAGGTTCAACATTATAGTATGAAGTGGGGAATTTCTCAAGCCAAGCATAATTAACTAACATCCTATCCAACTTAATATGGATAGGACCATCCACTCTTTGGTTAAACTAGGTAAATTTCAAACCACTAAAAGCAAGCTCAAAGGTGCCAGAGTTAAACAACCAGGAGTTTAATTCATTCAGTTGATTGTGCTGAGGGGAAGCACCACCATATTTCTAATTAGCATCTTTAAAACAGTTAAAATCACCCATAATAATCCATGGGTAATTAATACCCTCAGCCAAGGAAGCCAACTGCTCCCAAAGAGCCACCCTATCAGCCAAAGTGTTGGCAGCATAGACCGCAGATAAAGCAAAAGAGCAAG
>NW_021364854.1:0-206 GCF_001605985.2 Dendrobium catenatum | reverse complement strand
TCAATGGAGCAAAATCCCTACTTACGGCATTGAAAAACTGCAAATATGCATTAGTGTCAGGTTACAGTCTCTCAACTCACAGGTATACAATATCAAAACAAGTGGCAGGCTTTAACATATGAATCATGAGCTATACCTACACCAGCTACACTAAATCTAGAAGCTACTGCAATTAACAAAACATAAATTGTAGCTAGAAAATAGAA
>NW_021364853.1:0-294 GCF_001605985.2 Dendrobium catenatum | reverse complement strand
ATTATTATGTAAAGAAGAAAAGAAGAATGAAAGAATTGCTGGAATTTTCCTTTTTGTGCAACCCATACATGAAGAGGAAGAGAGATATTTAAAGGGAAATGATAAGTAAAGCCAAATTTGAATAAAACTATTAATATAATATTAATTTATCAACTAATAATATTATATTTGATTAAGAACTCATTTATATTAAATATATATTATGTTCAAATGGCTATAAAATGGCTAGTCACATGGGAAAGTAAAAAAAGTCTTCATATACATCCAAAATAAGGCAAAAAATGGCTATCCATC
>NW_021364852.1:0-334 GCF_001605985.2 Dendrobium catenatum | reverse complement strand
TGGAAGATAATAAATATCATGCAAGCCATAAAAAAAATGATAGTGATCGATGCATATATTACTCACATGGACAATTACATTGCTCTCTTACAAATAAAAGAAGTTGATACATTTGAATGTTGATTTACAAGAAGGTATCAACATGAAAAAACTTCTACATCCAACTCACAAGCAGAAAAGAAATGTTAGATATGGAGTAAAACATCTTCAAGGACAATTTTCTCAGTTATCAAGTGAGAACCAAAAGCTTTAAGATGAAAATAGAGCTAAAGTACAAGCCCTTAGATTTATCCAGTGGTGAAGTTTAAAAACTGAGGAACGAGATGTCAAAATC
>NW_021364851.1:0-202 GCF_001605985.2 Dendrobium catenatum | reverse complement strand
GCACCACAACACTCCAATTCAAATAGAAATTTTATTTTATTATTATTATTTTGAAACTCAAATTGTTACACCTATTATAGTCCCTCCAACCTTTGTCACCAATTAACTACAATCCCATCAACATTGGTCTCATAACTATAGTCTCTCTGATCACCATTGCCCGACTACGGTCCATCCGACCTCTATCGCTCGACTACGATCC
>NW_021364850.1:0-298 GCF_001605985.2 Dendrobium catenatum | reverse complement strand
ACCGGTATATTTGCTTTAAAACATTCATATTAGGCCTACAACAACATGAATTCACTAATAAAGGCACGAAGCCTATGAAACCCGATCCTCTGTCAATAGCTCGGCTAAGTTGACAAGGTTCAAGCTACAAATAGCAATGACCTCAAACACCCCGATGATGGCCGTGTTGAATGCAGATCTCAACCGGAGGGGTTTCCAAATATTTTTAAATGTCTCGTAAATATTCAAAGTCCATAGCTCCACCCAAAATACCCATAAAAATCCAAAAAACCAAAACTCCACAAAAATCCAAAAAAAT
>NW_021364849.1:0-239 GCF_001605985.2 Dendrobium catenatum | reverse complement strand
ACCTAACACATACAGATAAAAAAATGTCGTAAACACTAAAAATTTTTATTTGGTTAACTCGGTAAAAAAAATTATGAGTCCTGACCATATATGAATCTGGTCCTCCTCTTAATTTAGATAAATAAGCATACAAAATATGTAATATAGATTTGTAATTATGTAAATATCAGAAAATGTTAATTAGAGATATAATAATCTGAACGAACAATAATAATAAAGTGATGATAGTCGGACAATGC
>NW_021364848.1:0-1060 GCF_001605985.2 Dendrobium catenatum | reverse complement strand
ATATATATATATATATATATATAAGTTAGTCGAACAAAGAAATAGGAGCAGTAAGGATTTAGTTCAAGTGAAGTGTATTAAGGATGAAGATTATGAAGTACTTTTCTTAGAAGATGATATTCAACAAAGGTGGATGAGATATTTTGCTAAACTTTTAATGAAGGATGTGAAAATACGATTGACTTTAGTGATCTTAGTACCCTAAATGAAAATAAAGATTTCTGTTTTTATCAGTGTATTAATAAAATCGAAGTTAGAGAGATTTTAAAGAAAATGAAGAGTGGAAAAGTTGTAGGACCTGATGATATTCCAATAGAGGTTTTGAAATGCTTAGGAGATGAAGGAATTTCTTGGCTTACTAAACTTTTTAATACTATTTTGAAGATTAAAAAGATGTCAGATTAGTGAAAAATAAGTGTGTTAATTTCTATTTTTAAGAATAAAGATGATGCACAAAATTGTGGAAATTATAGAATAATTTAGTTAATATGTCATACTTGAAAACAATGGAAGCGAGTTATGGAGCGTAGGTTGCGGCGTGATACTAATGTTCCTCAAAATCAAATTGGATTCATGTCGGGTAGGTCTACTATGGAAGCTATACATTTATTGAGAGGTTTGATGGAGAAATATAAAGAGAGTAAGGAGGCTCTACATAAGATATATTTTTATTTAGAGAAAGGATATGATAAAGTTCCAAGAGAAGTGCTATGGAAAGTTCTTGAAAAAAAAGTAACTAATAATGTTTATATTCAAATCAACAAAGATATGTATGCAGGAGTTATTACATGTGTTCAAACACAAGGTGGTTTGACCAAGTATTTTCATATTTTGGTGGGATTACATTAAGGATCAGCCTTAAGCCCATATCTTCGTGCTTTAGTCATGGATGTTCTCACTAGACATTTGTAAGAGGATGTACCTTGGTATATGCTTTTTACTGATGATATTCTTCTTGTCGTTAATGAAAGTTCGTTAGGGATGTTAAGCCCTGTGAACTTAGTCCCAAGCTAACCAAGAGGGGGGGGGGTGAATTGGTATTTTAAAAAAAATCTTTTCA
>NW_021364847.1:0-283 GCF_001605985.2 Dendrobium catenatum | reverse complement strand
CGTACAAGCATTATACATATTATGGATAATTTTTTACATACTATGTATAATTATTATAAATACTATGTACAAGTTTTACATGTAATATATAAGTATTATACACACTATGTATAAGTTTATACACGATATATACAAGCACTTTATACACTATAAATAACAATTATACATACTATGTAAAAGTTTATACATACTATATATAAGAAATATACACACTATGTACATGGTATGTATAAGTATTATAAACACTATGTACAAGTTTATACATACTATATACAAGCATTAT
>NW_021364846.1:0-222 GCF_001605985.2 Dendrobium catenatum | reverse complement strand
TAGAAACACCCTTCATTGGCCTCACCTTCAAAAATACCAATTCTCCCACTTCAAATTCTACCATTCTATGCTTGGAATTATAATATTTCTGTTGGCGATCTTGAGCTGCTTTTAATCAGTCTCTAATGAGTCTAACCTTCTCAGTAGCCTGATCTACCAATTGTGGACCTAACATTTGTCTTTCCCCCACTTCAACCCAGCTTAAGGGAGTTCTGCATTTTC
>NW_021364845.1:0-278 GCF_001605985.2 Dendrobium catenatum | reverse complement strand
AACTGAGTTATAGCTGTCATCATTTATGTCAGTGCATCAGGGTTAACATTAACATTAGGCACTGGCCTTTTCACTTCATTTTCTCTTATATAATCATTTTGGTTCCTGTTTTCAATAAGATATTCATTTTACGTTAAATCTTCAAATCATTAATAGTCATCCTAATGGCCCTTTTAGTATGATTCATATCTTAATTGATCTCTAAGACTACTTTTGTCATGACCCGACCCGGATGCTCGACTTGACGAGGTGGGAACTAAAAGTCGGACGGTAGGATC
>NW_021364844.1:0-1137 GCF_001605985.2 Dendrobium catenatum | reverse complement strand
TCTCTCTCTCTCTCTCTCTCTCTCTCGCTTGTTCCTCACTCTGTCATATTCCTACCCCACAATTCCAGCATAAGATGTTAAACATGATCCACCAAAGGGGACGCATCACCACTCCAAAAACTTTAGAAAAGACACCTTTCCATTGGACATAAAGATCCACCTCTTTTAGTTTTTTATCCATAGATTTATCAATAACATTTATAAACTGTTCAATGGATGATGAAGTCAACTCATCCTTCGACTTCTTGCTTCTCCTGAAGCCTGGCAACTTCTATAGAGAGCTAATATGAACCATTTCCTTAGTATGTTGATCTTTAGAATTCCTAGCTTGCTTATTTTTTTCCTTCAGCACTCCGGATTTGACATCAGAGAACTTTAGAGATTTAGGAACCAGAAGTTGAGCAGGGGAGGCCTTTTTCTCCCTACATTTTCTCTTTTTTACAACACTCAGAGACTGAGACCCCTAGACCATACTGTTCCCAAACAGCCTTATACCATCTTGAGGTACACCGCTAACAGCTCGCAACTCTGTATTCTGCAAACTTCCCAACTCATCCATTTTATCATTCTGCAATTGAGTTTGTACCATACTACTTGAGCCATTCTGTATCAATCCATCTAGACCAAATTTGTTGTCAATCAACAGCTCATAAGGTAACTTCTTACCTGATGAACTAATCCCCTTCAAATGATCAGGAGAAACCATTAAACCTCTCGCCTCACCTTTAGTATTTTCTCCCACATCATGAACATTTACATCTTTCTGCACCATACTAACTTCTCTCCAAACTGATTTAGGGGCCAGGGCAACAGGCATGTTATTCCCCACTTGAGTTATAGATCTAGCTCTAGTATTTGATCTCCTTCTCCTAGTGACAATAGTTCATTCCCATGATCAACATCTACAGTCGTAGAGCTAGTATTTTCATATAATTTCCCTAAATTTTGTCTGGACTCAGAGCCCTTCACACTCGTCGAGCTCCCCATATCACCACCTGATGAACCATCAACCAAGCCCAATCCATTCTCATTAGAACAGAACTGTTTTTGCACATCACTCATCTTCAAAACCTGCTTAGGATGAGTACATACCTCCTTGCATAACTCAGCTTTATGGCCAACCTTTCCATAATTCAA
>NW_021364843.1:0-245 GCF_001605985.2 Dendrobium catenatum | reverse complement strand
GTCGTGTAATCGAATATCCTTCAGTAGTGTTACGATTTTCAAAGTTAGCCATGGATCAAATTCAAAAAGTTTCCAAACTCAGATTTTATGAATCCCGCTTTGATACCACTTGAAAGTTCGTTAGGAATGTTAAGCCCTATAGAATTGGCCCAAGACTAACCAAGAGGGGGGGTGAATCGGCATTTTAAAAATTTTAAGCAAAGCTCAACAAATTTCACAAACCAAAAAACCACAAAATAAACAAT
>NW_021364842.1:0-237 GCF_001605985.2 Dendrobium catenatum | reverse complement strand
TTGCTAATGTATATGGTAATAATAAATTTCAAGTGCTACTTGAAGAACAAGAGGAGGGAGAAATCGTTGAAGTTACTGAAACAAAGGAAAGAAATTCCACTGAAAATGATGCTGAAATAATTTCAAATGCAGACAAGTCATCTAGAATTGATAGATGTCGGAGTTCAGGAGATCAAATTTCAAATTTTGATAAACTTAATCTCTATAAGGAGATTAGATCTTTGGGTCCTGTTGAGG
>NW_021364841.1:0-368 GCF_001605985.2 Dendrobium catenatum | reverse complement strand
GTCCTGATCTTTGCGGAGGCCAGCGGGAGTAATGCTCGGATGATCATGGCCCTCCTCAATGAGTAGTATAGCTGGACGGGGCAGAGGATTAATTGCGCCAAGTCGGCGATTTTGTTTAGTAAAAAATGCCCGCTGTGGAAACAAAGGAGAATTGCCAGAGATATTGAGTTCCGACGGGTGCAGTCACTGGATTACCTTGGCATTCAGCTTGTAATGCGGAAGTTGGTCAAGTCGGACTTCTCTAAGATCGTGCGGTCGGTTTCTGAAAAGGTGAATATTTGGGGGCGAAGGCATCTATCTATGGATGGTAGAGCTACTTTTATTCGGACGTCGCTGCTCGCCTCCCCCATGTACCTTATGACACACAC
>NW_021364840.1:0-286 GCF_001605985.2 Dendrobium catenatum | reverse complement strand
GCCCGATCTGGGAGGTTGAGCTGGGGGCATCGCAGGACGACTTTGGGACAATTTCTTCTCCAGTAGTTATAAAAACTACTGTATCAAATAAAAATGAAAAGAATGAACTTTCTGTTGAGAGGAAATTTGTTGATGAGAGATGTGTATAAGTGGTGGATGGTGACTCAAAACCACTAGCCCCACTAAAGTTATCTGACTTTTACTTTGCCCCATCAAAGGCAAAGGGTCAAAAATTGAATAAAAAGAAAAATCCTTCTGCAAATGTTTTGATGATTAGTGTTGAGAA
>NW_021364839.1:0-257 GCF_001605985.2 Dendrobium catenatum | reverse complement strand
TACTTCTTAACTTACGAACATCGTAAGCCAAAATCAACTCAGGTTCTTCTTCGTACTGCAGATTCTCCTGAATCTCAACCTCATCAGCAGTCATCTTCTTGTCAGAATCAGATATCCACTTTCTCAACGAGGATACGTGAAAAACATTGTGCACATCGGACATCTGATTAGATAGTAACAATCTGTAAGCAGACTTACCAATCCTTTCAAGAATTTGAATCGGTCTAATATACCTTGGACTAAGCTTGCTCACCCTT
>NW_021364838.1:0-656 GCF_001605985.2 Dendrobium catenatum | reverse complement strand
TACAAAAGACAAGAAAAACCACACAAAAACTGCAAGTTTTCAATTCTGTACGCAGTGGATCGTCCTGTACGATTCTGGATCGTCCTGAATGATTTTACTTAAACGATCTGAAACGACCTTATTTGAATATGTGTACGAAATTTCTTCATACAGCTGATCGTCCTATACGAACTAAGTTCGTCCAGTACGAACGGTTATTTCAAGGTCAGTTCTAGAAACTGCTTAAAATTGTTCTAAGTCGGTTAATCGTTTGGACGAAATTATGTTCGTCTGGACAAAATTTTTACAGAGAGACGATCGTCCTGGACGATTCTTGACTTCGTCTGGACAAAAATTTTCCAGAGGACCAATCGCCACGGACGATAATTTATTTTTGTCTGGATGAAAATTTTCTAGAGACCAGATCGTCCTTGACGATTTCTAATTTTGTTTGGACGAAATCTTTCCAAAGGACCAGTCGCCACGGACGATAATTTAAATTCATCTGGACGAAAATTTTAAAGTGAACCAATCGTCCTGCACGATAATTAATTTCGTCCTGGACGAATAGGACTTAGAAAAAAAATTTTCCGAGCAAGTTCCTATTCGTTCTATGTGCTCAATAGGAGATAACTGTCTGATCATCCAGTACGAAATGATATCATCCCGTACGATCA
>NW_021364837.1:0-826 GCF_001605985.2 Dendrobium catenatum | reverse complement strand
AGTAGCTCGTCGAACGTTTGGTTCGCTTGTAGCCCTAAACGGGTAGGAGAAGCCACGAGAACACAGCCAGGAAGCCACTGGAACACAGCCAGGGAGGGACCCGAAGAGCCAACACAGAAACCGGGCTGAAGTAGTCATTGGAAAGCAGCCAGAGAGAAAACCGAAGGCAACGAGCACCTAGCCTTAATTCACAAAGAAGAAACCAAGGAGACACAAGAAGGGGAAGAAACAAGCTCCACTCCACATACATTTACAAATTTATGAGCTAGGAAGTGCAATTACTCCACCAATTAATGAGCTAAACATCAGCTCAAGCTTTAATAAGCTAGCACCAAGAAGATCTCAACATTTCATCTCACAACCAGAGAAGCCAAAGCCCAACTCGAGAGCAGCCAAGGCCCAATCCGAGAAACAACAAGCAGCCCAAGGACCCAAAATGCTAGCAAACCCAAGCCTTGCCATACCCAAGCACATCCTACCATGATCATTGGATGTTCTCCATCATTGGATATCATAAAAAAATATAAAACACAACTAATAATGTTCAAATTACATCAAAACAAAATAAGTCAAAATATAAATGCATCACAGTGGCATCAACTTTCATTAGGGAGGTGGTCAGACTACATGGGATACTGGAGTCTATAGTATCTGATAGGGATAATGTGTTTCTCAGTCACTTTTGGAGGGAGCTATTCAGACTACAGGGGACAATACTGAAGAGGAGCACCGCCTACCACTCGCAGACAGATGGGCAAATGGAGGTGGTCGATAGGAGCTTGGAGACATACTTACGATGCTTTGTATCGGAGACCCCCCCCCCCCG
>NW_021364836.1:0-216 GCF_001605985.2 Dendrobium catenatum | reverse complement strand
GGTTTAACACCTCTAATGAACTTTCAAGTTGTATCCAAGAGGGATTCATAAATCAAGTTTTAAAAAAAAAATATTTTTAATCTATTACTAAACTTGGAATTAGAAACACCGTGGAAGGTTTTTCAACTACTATACCACCCCTTTTTAATAAAATACTTTTTATTTTTTAAAAAACATGCATGTCCACCTTTTTATTCTCAATTGATTATCATTTGT
>NW_021364835.1:0-2029 GCF_001605985.2 Dendrobium catenatum | reverse complement strand
TCCCATCATCCTGGGACAAATAGGACTTCGTCCGGACGAAATTTTTATAGAGGGAAACTCATCCTGGCACAATTATGAATTTCGTCTGAACTAAATTTTTACAGAGAAGACTTTGTCCGAGGACGATTTAGATTTCATCTGAACAAAATTTTATAGAGCCCAAGTCGTCCTGGAACGATTATAGATTTCATCTAAACAAAATTTTTACAGAGCCTAACTCATCTTGGGATGAAAATAATTTTGTCCTGGACCATCAGGACTTAGAAAAATTTTCTCCAACTCCTGTTCGCACCATTGCTCTTAAAAGGAGATAATTGGCCTATTCGCCCCGTATAAATCGTATTCGTTTCGTACGATCAATACAAAATTTTTAAGATCTCCTCAAGTGTGTGTGTGTTTATTCACTCAATTACAATCACTCCCTCTCAACTTTAATTCATACAAAAATTATAAGATATAAAATACAAGATATCTCATGTTGAATTTGATTTAAAGACTTCAGTAGGTTGGAGTTCGATTTTCCTGAAATGTTAGTACACACAAGAGCAAAAACAAATTTTTCAAAAAGTGTTAGGAGATAACTACTATAAAATAATAATATTTGGAATCATCAAAAATATACAAGTTTTAAGAATGTAAAACATTCAAATAGCAACTCTCTTACTAATCTCCCCCTTTTTTATGATGGTAAAATAATTATTATTTGTAGGATTTCAAATTCTAAGAATCTCCTAAACTCCCCCTGAATTTATAAACCCATGAAAATAAGGAGGCAATTGAATTAAAAAATTTTTGTTTTTCAAAAAAAATTTAAAAAAAACATAAAACAACCCAAAAGACAAAACAAAAACAATCAAACACACATACGATAAAACAAATAAAAAATATAATAAAATACACTTGACACAAATACACAAGACACAACAAACAATTTCTCCCCCTTTTTGACAACATCAAATAACGAAGAAGAAAAATATTTGAAATGTAAGTAGAAATATGAAAATCATTTAACAATTTAACCTTGAAAGTGATTTAAATAATGTATGCAAATAAAATTAAAACATTAGACAAATCAGAGAAATTCATACAATTTAAGAAGTAATATAACATAGATAATAAAAAGAATTTATCAAAGACGAGTTAATTTTGACACTAAAATATAGAAAATCATTGCTCTAAGAATGAATAAAAAATTTTATATTTTAAATTTCAATATCAATTATAAATGAACATAAGATCAATTCGAATTAAGAGATTAAAAGAGTTTGGAAAGAAATAACTACCACATGTGGCGTTTTGCGCATCTTTTTTTTACATTTGTGGCATTATTTTACTTTGGGCTTATTTTGTACTTCTCTTTTTTTTTTACATTGCGAACCTTTGCGCATTCCTTTTGACTTTTTGTACTTTTATACAATTTATAAGAGTAATTTTATTCTTTCCAAAAATAATAATCTAAAATTTCAAATCTTTCTGAGTACATAAATAATCATTGATAAGTGAAATATAAAATAAGAAATCATCACAATTGCAATAATAATATTAACAATAAGGCAGTCTAAAAGAGACATGAAATTGAAAATTCTAATAATATCAAGTTATAACCAAAGCTTAAACTTAAAATAGTTAGATTTTCTAATGAATTTAATTTTAACTTACAATTCAGGTTATAACACAATTAAGATTAAAACATTTGATGATTTTCATAAAGACTTATAAACATTTCAGGAATAAGTTCAAATCAAAACACAAGAACTAATATTGATATCACTTGGAAGATATTACAATGATACATCATGATATCAATACAAAATAAAACATCTGAAATAAAAGAAGAATACATCGAACTACTAAAAACAAACAATAACAATCACATAAAAGTAAAAATAATAACAACACAAATACATAACATCAAGTGCATCTATCACTCAGATGGTCCCTGATCTGGAGGAGGAGGAGGAGGAAGAGGAGCAACACCAAAGAGGTTAAAGTGTACTCATCATAAGTACATTGGTACTAATATCATTCA
>NW_021364834.1:0-222 GCF_001605985.2 Dendrobium catenatum | reverse complement strand
TTGTATGTTATAGAGATCATAATTATGAGCATTTTGAGTATTTGTTTGAGATTTTTCACTAGGTGATTTTGAAAATAAAGTAATTTTTCTCTACCCAAAATTTATTTTGACGTCTAAAAATAGTAGTGTAATAGAATAAAAGACTTAAAATTTTATTTTATACAATGCCTCATAATTTGGTAATTTTTTGAAAATATGTATTTTTGCTTAGTAGGATTCTTT
>NW_021364833.1:0-313 GCF_001605985.2 Dendrobium catenatum | reverse complement strand
ACCTTCTTTGTGGTGTTATCTCCAAGTGTTACCTTGCTTCGACTGCTGGCTTCCAGTGTTATGAATTGAGCAGTATCTCCAATCATATGCTTTGAACATCCATTGTCCAGGTACCATATGCTCCCACGATGTCTTGTGTGAGAGAGACCCTGTAAAAATATCAAATGTTAGACCTGGAAACCCAAACAAGTTTGGGTTCTCCTTTTAGCAATTTATAATCAGATGCATGTATGATATGTCTAGATTTATGCATCTTAGGTCTCTACACCAAATCAGATTTTATCTTTAAAGTACAGGTGTGTGCTATAAGTCC
>NW_021364832.1:0-359 GCF_001605985.2 Dendrobium catenatum | reverse complement strand
CAACTTAAAGTGTGTAGGAATCTCTATTCCTCTACTTCATCTTTTATTGTGATTATTGTGTTATTTCCTATTTGCATATAACTAAAGAATAAGAAGAAAGGAAAGGTATAATTTTTTTTCACCATCAGATTGCTCTCACTGCGTGCAACTCCTCATACAAATTTCTTTTGTAGAATCCATCAACCCATCAGTTCATTCGAACACTCCTTCGATTTTCATGTAAGTTCGCTAAACAAATATTCTATCACTATTAATTTAAGTGCATTAAAAGGGAGAATATTGAAGTTTTTTTATTTGGGCTCTTTGTCAATATCTCACCAACCAGATGATAAATTCAATAATGTTTAATCCGTTTAACA
>NW_021364831.1:0-934 GCF_001605985.2 Dendrobium catenatum | reverse complement strand
TGTATCGGCCAGGACGATAAGCTCAAAATAGAAAGATGTTGCCGCCATAGACAATTAAGGTATACTGTATTTTTACATTATCGGCCAGGACGATCATTGATTGGCCTGGATGATATTCACAAATTAGGCCTTAATTGATCATGAAATCAATGGAGTAATTAAGGATGATTGATACGATCATATCATCCAGGACGATCGCAGGATCGTCCAGGACGATCCAGTCAAAAAACCTTAAGTTACTTCAGGACGATAAATATCGGCTAGCTCGTATCCACAGTACAGGAAAACCCCATATTACCGGCGGACAAAATCTGCCGGAAATCATAGATATTCCGACGGAACTATAAGTTTTCGGCGCACGTTTCGATGGAAATCCATACACTGGTTTTGATCGCGTTGATAAATTATTTCTGGCGCCAATCTTGCGTCAGAAATTTCTCCGGCGCAGTTTCCGACGAACTACCAGCGAAAAAATGGATCGTTATCGTTATTGAAAAACGACTTAATTCTGGTGCCATTTCCGCCGCTAATTAGCTTCGCATTATGCGCCGGCCATTACCGGTGGATAAAACGAAGCAAAGTGTGCGTATAAACCCCACGAACTGTGCGCCGGTACCTGCGCCGGTAAGTTCCGACAGAACAAAGACGACGGTACATACGATATGATTCGTTGTATCATCTTTTCCGGCAAACTTCCGGCGTAAAATCTGCTGGATACCTGGAGCATCGATAAAAAAAAAAAATTTCCTTCCCAGCCAACAATCAAATTTCTACACCTGCAAACCTATACAAATAACAATTCTACAACATTTCAATTGTAACATTATAACATATCAACAATTTCACCACAGTTTCACAATAGTTTATAACATTAAAAGAAACAGTTCACTACTAACGATCAACTAAAAACATCACATTAAAAGAAACTGTTCAA
>NW_021364830.1:0-355 GCF_001605985.2 Dendrobium catenatum | reverse complement strand
GAAGGGTATACTCCGCTAACATCGCCCTAGCAGCTTCTACCAAGGTTCTATTTTTCCTTTCTGTTATGCCATTCTGTTGGGGTGTTCTAGGAGCTGAGAAATTGTGCTCTATTCCTATCTCTTGACAGAATGACTCAAATCTATTATTTTGGAACTCTCCACCATGCTCGCTATGGATTGTTGATATTTCACAACCTAATTTTCATTGAATCCACGTGGAGAAAACTTTAAATTCCTCAAAAGACTCATTCTTGTGTGCTAAGAATCTTACCCAAGTAAATCTAGTGAAGTCATCTACAATCACAAATCCATAATTCCTTCCACCTAGACTGGCTATACTAACGGGTCCAAATAA
>NW_021364829.1:0-268 GCF_001605985.2 Dendrobium catenatum | reverse complement strand
AATGACACTGCAGGAAGCATGGAGTGGAAGGAAGCCCAGTATCTCTCATCTAAGAGTGTTTGGAAGCATAGCCCATGTGCACGTACTGGATGAGCAACAAAGTAAGTTAGATGACAAGAGTGAGAAATATATTTTCATTGGTTATGACTCCAGCTCAAAAGGCTACAAGTTATATAATCCAAACACTATGAAGACAATCATCAGTTGTTATGTCATCTTCAATGAAGAAGGAGAATGGGTTTGGGACCCACATGAAGATCACTACAAC
>NW_021364828.1:0-258 GCF_001605985.2 Dendrobium catenatum | reverse complement strand
TTGGTGGATTCTCTCGACCTCTTCCACACAGGTTAAATCGAACAAATGTTCCGACATACAACCTCGGATAGGTCTTACATCCTCGGTGGATTCTCTCATCCTCTTCCACACAGGTTAACGTCGTCGAGCAAAGGCTCCGACATACAACCTCGGAAAGGTCTCACATCCTTGGTAGATTCTCCCGACCTCTTCCACACAGGTTAACGTCGTAGAACAAATGTTCCGACATACAACCTCGGAAAGGTCTCACATCCTTGA
>NW_021364827.1:0-238 GCF_001605985.2 Dendrobium catenatum | reverse complement strand
TCCAAGATACAAACATAATTAAAACATTAAAAATTACATTAATAAAAAGATAAGTATGAACTAAAATGTTAGCTAATAATGAGCTAACCCTTAGTTCAATAAGTGAACTAAAGATCAGCTCATAAATGAGCTAAAATTTCAGCTCAATTTTGATTGAGCTTGTAGACTCGAGGGTGGCCAAAATTGATTTATTTTGGACATGAGTTGACCCCCCCTTTGCCTACATCAGACTCCCCTT
>NW_021364826.1:0-802 GCF_001605985.2 Dendrobium catenatum | reverse complement strand
AACTTCAGCAGCAGCAATAGGACATTGGTAATATAAGGAATAAAGTTCATAAAATTAATACCAATGTTATGTTAATAAATTCCTACTTCAACTTCTTTGGTGGTGTTCCTCCTCCTCCTCCTCCAGAAGAATAGAAATTTTGGATTTGATTTTCTAGATGTTTCATATATCAATCTTTGTTTTAGTTGTGTTTGTTTGAAAGTCCAGTGTATTTTCCTTTTGTATTAGTATTGATATTGTAATCTTTTTATTAATATCAATATTTGTTGTGTTTGCTTTAGATTTGAATTAATTGTTTTTGAAATGTGTTTAATATTTATGAATTTAATTAGTCTTTTTAATCTTAATTCTGCCTAAAATTAGATTGTAAATTGAGATTAATTCCATTAGAAAATCTAGTCTTTCTAAATTTAAATTATGTTTATAACTTATTTTAATTCTAATTTTTAATTTTATGTTTTTCATTTAAACTACATTATATTTAATATTATTATTACAATCTAGATGTTTTCTTATTTTGTATTTCATTTTTCAAATCATATATATGCACTTAGAAAAGTTTGAAATTTTAGATTATTGTCTTTGGAAAGAATTCAATTACTCTTGAAAATTGTACAAATGTACAAAAAAAAATTAAAAGGAATGCGCAAAGGTTCGCAAATGTGAAAAAGAGGTACAAAATAAGCCCAATGTAAAAAGATGCACAAAAATGTGCGAAAAATTTGAAAAAGATGCACAAAAATGTGCCAAAATTTTGAAAAAGAAGCGCAAAGCGCCACATGTGGTAGTTTTCTTCTTTCCA
>NW_021364825.1:0-233 GCF_001605985.2 Dendrobium catenatum | reverse complement strand
TGACCTTAACTACCACAGTGGAAGTGGTATTAATGATGGAATTAATAGAATGAGCTCCCAGCTAATGATATTGCCTAAAGAGGATGTTACCACTACCAAGCCCCCAACTAATGTGAGGCTCAAAAACCCATTTGATATTGTAAAGTCTCTACCACACATTAGAATCACATTTGTTATAAAAACATATAGTCAGTTACTTACCCATAAAATATTTAGCAAACATAAACTTAGCC
>NW_021364824.1:0-285 GCF_001605985.2 Dendrobium catenatum | reverse complement strand
CAAGGCATACGATATTATTTCAGAGATGATTCTGAATAATTTTTTTAAAAAATGAAAGTAAAATTAATCCAAACACAAACTAATAGTAAAGCAAAAAGAAGAAAATAAAATAAAGAGCAAAAAGGAAAAGAAAATAAAAGAAATGAAAAAAGTACAAAAGCAAAAGAAAGCAAGTAAAAGATCAAGTTCATGCATTTATGTCAATCACACACAATCTGGTCCTTAAAGAGCTGAAGGTGTCGAAGGCAAGTGGTTTAGTAAAGATGTCAGCTAGTTGATTTTCAG
>NW_021364823.1:0-265 GCF_001605985.2 Dendrobium catenatum | reverse complement strand
AGGTCTAAAAATTTATTGTTTTAGATTTTTAATATATTTATAATATAATAGGTTTATTTTCATTTTCTTATGATTATCAAAAAAACTTCAATATAATTATTATTAATAGATTCAGCGCTTCGAGATCCCAAAATTGTCATCCAAGTTTGATGCGAACAGTTTGATTTGGATCGTTTTAATGCGCCCATGTGGAATATAAAAATTATTATAAATGATACGTCGTAAAAAAATTATCTTGATCGGGCACGAATCTCGAGGCAAAAAT
>NW_021364822.1:0-253 GCF_001605985.2 Dendrobium catenatum | reverse complement strand
CCGGCGGATTTGTGGGGGCAGAAATTGGGGAGGGTCTGTGGAGAGTGGGGCTGGGGATCTCTGATCCCGGTGGAACTGCGAATTTACAAAAATATCCTTTTATTTTGAAAGTGTGATAATATTAAAATTAATGTAACTTCATAGATTTTATTTTTTAATATGTTTAAAATAATACTTATCTCTTAAATTTTTTTGAAATTTTGAAATATTTTATTAAATATTATATTAATTTTTTATATTATTTATTTTAAAT
>NW_021364821.1:0-316 GCF_001605985.2 Dendrobium catenatum | reverse complement strand
TGGGGAGGTGAAAGGAGATATTATTTGAGATAGAATAGTCTATATGGGCTCCTTTGCCTAGCTGTGGGCTAAAGAGAGTCCATATTGATTAATGCAATACTCAGAGAGGAATTTAAGGGAGTGGATGTAGGTTAATTTGATTGAATCACCATAAAAATTAATTTGTATTCCTATTCTTTCACATTTTCTTTCTGTACTTTTATTTTTCTGCATATTTATTTTTTTATAAATTGGTTTGAGTTTCATTATCATTGTGGTTGATTGGAACTGATATTTTTTTTTAAAAGAAACAAAATTTCAAATAATGAAACAAGCA
>NW_021364820.1:0-255 GCF_001605985.2 Dendrobium catenatum | reverse complement strand
GTGAATTTTACTTAATTTATTTGAATTTATTGAAGTTAAACCCTTTATAAAGGGTTGGTTTTGATTAACCGTTGTTTGAAGATTAATTAATGTTCAATTAATGTGGATTTAATCATAGGGTATGATATCACTACAATTTCTATTTTTAATGTCTTATCCAAATTGGATGTGTGTGGTGAATCCTAGAATTGCCTAAGTTAGTTATGACTAATCCTTAAATATTATCATTAAGTGACACTAATGTTGTATCGGCTT
>NW_021364819.1:0-220 GCF_001605985.2 Dendrobium catenatum | reverse complement strand
TTGAGATTTTTGATCCGTTTGTAAAATCGTTCGGGCTAAGGTCAAGTCAAACAATAGCAGGTTGATGTCGGGTTAAACCTGAACCCAACCCATGACCCGATTTTGATACTCCTACAAATATAAGTACACACATGCACACCTATTCATATTAGGGAATATTCCATATTAGGAGTGAATACACTAAGGCTTCGTTTGGGACGGTTTTTTTTATTGCTTTCTA
>NW_021364818.1:0-320 GCF_001605985.2 Dendrobium catenatum | reverse complement strand
TTAGGAAAGCAAAAGACATAGATCACAATTTTAAAATTTTAAATTCTTTTAATAAGAAATCATGACTTTTTTTTCTAACTCTTTTCACTCTTTCATTTATCCACCAATTTTGCTAATAAGGTCATGATCTTGACAAGGACTGATTTAGATTCAATTTAATATTTTATTTATTTGGTTTACTGGGTTTGGTTGTATATTGACAAGCTTATAAAAAATATTATGCAATATAGCTTTATTTTGAGATATTGGAATAAACTTGCTATCATCATCATCAGCAGCAAATACAAATTTATTTATAGATGGCACTAGAAACTTACAAA
>NW_021364817.1:0-250 GCF_001605985.2 Dendrobium catenatum | reverse complement strand
AAAAATTTCATATTTTAGCTAATTATATATTTCATCTAAATTAACCCTTTTTCTCTAACCTAATTTAATTTAAAATAATTTATATTTTTTATAAAAACCCTAATTTAATGATAGAAATTAGGGATTTTCATGAAAAAATTATTTTCCTAACTTTATTTTAAGGAAAATCTGAAAATATAAATTATTTTAAATTAAATTAGGTTAGGGAAAAAGGGTTAATTTGGATGAAATATGTAATTAGACTAAAATA
>NW_021364816.1:0-354 GCF_001605985.2 Dendrobium catenatum | reverse complement strand
TAATATATTTTTTATTTTTAAATTTTTAACAGAAAAATTTAACTAATGCAAAAGTAAGTACTTAAGCATAATTTACAACAACTAATTCCACAACATTTTTCACCAAGCAGTTATAATGAAAATAAAGTACAAGCAAAAATAAAAGCGGTAAAGGAAAAAGTACACCAAAGTTTTTATGGTGGTTCGATTACTTGACCTACGTCCACTCCCCAGAGTCCTCAACTCCAAGAATTTTACTACTAAATAATAGTTCTCCTTTTTCCACCTTTAGCAAGGCGGAGAAGCGCTTACAAACCTCACTTTCACCAACCCGGCATGGCAGAGTGCCAAGCACTTTTCTCACCCTCCGGGTGA
>NW_021364815.1:0-207 GCF_001605985.2 Dendrobium catenatum | reverse complement strand
GTTTGGTGTCCACACATAATAATTTATCTAATATAGGTGAAAGAAGATGGCAACAAATAGTGACGATCAATTGCTACATCACACCCAAAGTGATATTCATTTAAAAAATAATTAAATCTCTTTTAAAAAAACACTTGAAAGTTATTTTCACTATTTTAAAAATAACTTAATTTATTTTTAAAAATAAAAATAACAAAATAAACATTT
>NW_021364814.1:0-3166 GCF_001605985.2 Dendrobium catenatum | reverse complement strand
GATTTAAATTTTCTAATTAAACAATTAATTATTTTTTAATTATGATATTAGGAAACAAGAAGATATGAGAGGGATATTACATTATTTTTATTTTTTAATATTATTTAATTAATTTATTTTAAAATTTGAAAATTTTGATTAAATTTAAAATAGTTAATTATAATTTTTAATAAGTGTCCAAGATAATCTTTTTTGGACCAAGTCAATTTCAGATCAGATATGAGCCCATATCGTCAATCCTAATTGACAGCACGATAAATAAAAATAATATGTATGTATAAAACTACACATGGATGATGAAGCTGTGAGCCCCTTGGGCAATTTGGTTTTTGGTGATCATGTTGGAAGTCACGTTGTGGTTAATGTTTTTGATGATCTAGTTCTTGACATGAATGTTGAACCACTTATAAATCATCCCTTTGTTTCTTATGAAATTTCGACGTCAAATGGTATTGTGTCGTTTGTAGATGTTCCTATTGCATTTATTTCTTCTGAGGATTTGAATGCCCAATTGGCTTCCAATTTGTTAGCTAGGCAATTGTGTGAAACATAATTATTGGATGGATGGCTTTGTTTCCTCGCAAAGTGGGAATGACTTAGTTGACCCGAAGGATTATTTTCATGAAGTGTATATTTTGAATATGAGTCATATTGTCCAGAAAGTGTTTGGCAGTGGCACGGTGGCAAGCGACGTAAGCAAAATTCGAAAAAAGAAGTAATTTGTTGTTGTTGTCTGTCTTTGAGTTTCTTCCTTATTTGGTCTCTTCAAGTGGTGTTTGTGGTTTCTCCGTTTGTAGGTTCATTGATTTGTTTGGTCTTTTTTTCTCACTGAGAGGTTCAGATGTTTCTCGCATTGTGGGTTTGGTTTGGTGCGTAGGCTGTACTATTATCTATTTTTCTGGCTTTTTCTAGTTGGTTCCTATTTAATTTTTCTTGTAGGTGTTTATTTCTGTTTGATGTGGCTTCTCCTATAGCGGTTGTTGGTTGCTGACTCTTTGCATGGTTGTCTGTTTGGGCTTGTATGTTAGTCCTTTTATTTCTTGTTTTTTTTTTTTTTGCTTGGTTATTATTATAGGTATAACTAATGACTCATAAGCTTTATTTCAAAAGTTGTATTTTTAGAGAGCCTACGCGTCCGTCGGTGAATTTTCTTTTATATATATTACAAGCTATAAATGTTTGACTCTAAATAATAGTAATTTCGATGTCTTATCTTTACAATGATATAATTAGCTGTTTGTTGCACTATTTTTCTGTTGATTTGCACGTTTTGAAATAATAGTAATATTTTTTTTTTCTCACAAACGCGACTATCGTCAAAACAGAAGCTGGCAGAGATAAAATTTTCCGTAAGAGTTAAAACGTCCTCTTTCCTGACGAAAATATGAGAGCTAAGATTTAACTAAATCAAAATAAAACAAATAGTGACAAATATATGAAATAATATTATATATATATATATTAGTATTATTATATTATATATATATATATAATAATATATATATAATATATATATAATATATAAGTAATATATATATAGTTATATAATATATATAATCGGCAATGTAAGATTGTAGAGTGTGAACGTAAGGCGACACGAGAAGGAGGGAGACCAATGCCGAACAAGGCAGAAACTAGATGAATTTACTATTATCTGTTTTAATGTCGGGCTACTTACTAATACAACTGACTTATATATAATGTAACTAAGCATGAAAGACATTCTGGGAATGCTGACGGTGGGGATGGCAACATTCCGGATGGTGCCTTACATGTCCCCCTGCAAATTTCGATCATTTCGAGGATCGATCTGGTCATTTGGAGCGAAGGTTCCAAGAAATCGAATTTATTGGATAGAGTCTTTGTGGACATATCAGCTAGCTGATCCGAGGAGGCCAAATGTGGAGGCGATGCTATGATTGGTGGTGCCTACAGTTTTGTACATGGTCGCTTGATAATGGTAAGTCTACATTTCTTATGGTGTTGTTGGTCCGGGCGTGCAATACCGGGATTGTGTGCGAGAGCTATGCGCTGATATGTTACGGGCTGTCACATGTAGTAGTGGTTGTTTGGTCTGAGCCGATGCCGAGATAGAGGCCAAGCCGCTGAATCCAATATGACATCTGTGTTGGCAGCCGAGAGTGCTCATGTATTCAGCATTCGGCTAGGAAGCGGGATCTGGGCCGAGCGGTTGTGTTGCTAGTGGGACGGACCAGGTGAAAATACAGCCGTTCGGTCCTAAAAAGGAACAGAAACCTGAAGCATTCGATGTTAAGACGGGAGATCGGGAGCCATCGGCATTCGCAAGGCCCAGTTTGTCATTCTGTGTAGCAACCTTGTGAGGTAGGTGAGACGGGTACGACCGTGCTCGAACGTGGAAGCCCAAACTCAATTGTCCTTTGATCGTAGATCGCATCAGGCGTTTTGACGTATCTTGAATGTAATCGCTGTTGCGAGGATGATGCATTGCTGGCATACTTGCATTTGTCAAGTGAAGAGCAATATCCCGATCTAGTAATAGATTAAGATATTGAGAGAGCCAGCAATTTTGGCGGAACAACTTTGGATTGGAAGAAAAGGTTGATCGGGTCTGGATTTGGTTTGCACACCGAGTTGAAAGCCGGGGCGAACACGGGTGAAGGCATTGCAGTCCTCAAACCCTGCAAATAGAAGAGAAATTTATGTGCGTAGTGTGATTGAGAATAGAACAGTAATCACGAGATTTAGTTTTCTGATCACCTGTATCCCGAGGTTAAAACGATATGTCGCCAAAGTTGTTTGTAGACTGGAATTTTGAGCGTAGGCTGTGAAGAATCTTCGTTCAGTTTGATGCGTATTATTGCCCGGTGATGAGAATATCATGTCGACGTAAATGAAGGACAAGAGTTTCATTGTCTGTTGTTTTGACCAAACATAAGTAGAGAGGGAAGTCGCGGCAGGTCTCGCGCGCTGAATTTTATGATATCCGAGTGCTAGCAAGAAACGATGGTGAGCCTTTGTGGAACCATGTGGTGCGGGGGAGTGCATTGTTTAAGGCCGTAGATGGATTTCCTTAGCTGGGTACACAGTGCTTCACGGTGGTGCTAGTGGGCGGTCTTGTCCTGCTTCTGATGGAAACCTTTAGGTTGGGGTTCGCGATAGGTAGACCTCCGTCTTGAAGGTCGCA
>NW_021364813.1:0-223 GCF_001605985.2 Dendrobium catenatum | reverse complement strand
TACACACTATGTACAAGTTTATACATGATATGTACAAACATTTTACACACTATAAATAAGAATTATTCACATTATTTATAAGTTCATATACATTATATATAAATATTATACGCACTATGTATATAGTATGTATATATATTATACACACTATGTACAAGTTTATACATGTAATGTACAAGCGTTATGCATGAATTATGCAAGTTTATACATCATGTATATAAGT
>NW_021364812.1:0-205 GCF_001605985.2 Dendrobium catenatum | reverse complement strand
TGTTATAATCTTATTGAAAATAGATATTTACTAGTATTTGCTATTAAATGTGTATTAGTACTTTCTTAAACAATTTTGACGGAGAGTTTTTTTTTCCTTTAAACTATAAAATATGTCTAAAGGATTTAATCTAACATGGTATGTTTAAAAAAGGCTAATTATATCAAGTAATTAAAGATGTATAAATAGGTGAGATTTAATTGCA
>NW_021364811.1:0-259 GCF_001605985.2 Dendrobium catenatum | reverse complement strand
ATGGAAGAAGACTCTCCCCTTTAGGGATGCCTTCTTCATTTGGAATCCGAGTTGGATAAGAATATCCCGACTCATAGTTGTTTTCACAACTCTTAACAATTATTACAAATATTACATTCATCGAAAGTAGAAAATTCTAAACTCCCTGCATGGTTATCCTAATAAAAATCCCAAGCAGTTTATATAAAAATAAAAGTGCTAACACCATTAACCCTGTGCCAGGCCATGCTCTTAATTATGAGGGCTAAGCAGCTCCATC
>NW_021364810.1:0-515 GCF_001605985.2 Dendrobium catenatum | reverse complement strand
TTTTGATCGTGCCAAATATTGATACCTCAAGCTTTACTTGTTTGAACCAACACCATTGATTGATTAACAAACCTGTTTTGACTCGGTCTATTTGATAATTGGGTGTAGAGCTGCCAATTGTTCAAAACATTTAAAGCTCAATAGTTTGAATGTCCAGAGAAAGTTGCCTCAAAAGCACCCTTCTTAATTGACAATTTTAATGAGCTTGATGAATTTTCCCATTCAACGCCTTATTAATTGAGTCAATAGGCTTTTATCGTATTATTCAACATTATTTCTTTTATGCATTTAATAATTAATATAATATTTTTTTTTATTTTGATTTATTCATTTATTTTAAATGTGCAAACAGAGTAATCAAATATTGCACTCTGCCATTAAGAAAAAAAAATATTAAACTCATAGATTAAATAAATGTAATTTTATTTAAAAAAAATTATATTGCTAATTTATATTTTACTGAGCCAACGTAGTTTAAAATTGATACGTCATGCAAAAATTATCTTGATCGGGCA
>NW_021364809.1:0-976 GCF_001605985.2 Dendrobium catenatum | reverse complement strand
ACCTGTGCTTAATGGGGGAAGATCATCTTGAGCAAAGTGATAATGAAGAGGTATATAAACCAACTTATGATCAATTGTTTCAAATTTGTGAGAAAATTCATGCATCATACAAAAACTCAAGAAGAATCATGCTAGTTTAAAGTTAGAGCTTTTGAATTTACAAAAAAGAATATGAAACTATTCTCAAAGATCATTCTACGATTGATTCAAATCACATGGCTCTACTTGATGAATTTGATGATTTAAACAAAAAACATTGAGAATTAATTGATGAGCATGATGCATTAAAAGTTTCACACACCTCACTTAAATCTGATTTGAAGAAATCTAAAGAGATATAAAAAGAATTGAGGGTTGATAATGATGTCTTAAAAAAGAATAACTTGAGGCTTAAAAATGATTTGGACTCACTTAAAGGAAATTGGAAGACTCCCACTTTGAATCCAAAGTAAAAACCTAGGAAGAGGCATTATAACCCAAGTCACTTAAGAAATCCTTTTCCTGGAGTTAGATGTTTTTCATGTGGCATGCTAGGACACATCTCACACACTTGCACTGTTCACCGTAGTACACATTGGGTGTGGAGACCAAAATTATAAAATTCACAGCATAACACACATGCATTACACTCTACTTTTTATGAGAAGGGACCCAAACCTATTTGGGTTCCTAAGTCTGACAGCTATTAATTTTTGCAGGATTGCTCTCACCAAAGACCTCGTGAGAGCATAGGATACTTGGACAAACGGAGGCTCGTAACTCATAACTGATTAAATTTGCTGCTTAAACAAATTCTTGAATTGCATTTTAATTATTGCATTTTTTTTTTGATTTCTTGTGCAAGTCATTTTTACTTTTATTTTCTTTATGATGATTTTTTCTTGTTCTTAAACTTTAGAGATTTATGGCCAATGATTAGCTATTCTAAATCAGTTAAAAGGAGAAAACACCGTTGATGGTTTCCCTCCCTCTAACC
>NW_021364808.1:0-318 GCF_001605985.2 Dendrobium catenatum | reverse complement strand
CAAACATATGATACTTCTTAATTCATCTCATTCATCAATGCATCTGTGATTTGCTCTCATAAATTAATCATCTCCTCCGCTGCTTCACCATCTCGTGCCTATTGATTAAAATCATTTTCTTCAGTCTCTTTTAATGATTGCTCAGTTCTATACTCATATGCCTCTTCTGGTATATATGTTCCGTCTGCATCACATATATTGAATTTTGGGTCTTCCTGAGTTGGATGTCGACGTATGTAATTATGCAAAGTCATTATTGCTATCACTATTTTAATTTATTTTTTAATGAATATGCATGCATATCTAGTAGTATATGTA
>NW_021364807.1:0-1885 GCF_001605985.2 Dendrobium catenatum | reverse complement strand
CCTTTAAGGAAATATTTTGGATTATTTGTATAGTCAAAAGATTAAATTTGAGAATTGTAATATTTTGGAACTAGATTGTCCGTAGACAAATAGTTGGGTTTTTATTTTGGGCTTTTTCCATTTTGAGCACCGGATAGCCCAAATGTTAATATTAATATTGTTTTGGTTTATATATCAAGAAGTTTGCTTTGCTATTTCTTTAAGGGAGGTCAACTTTTGCGAGGCATTGTTTTTGGGACATGGTATTGTTGGGACAACCAAGGCATGGGAGATTGGAGGAGGGAATACTCTAAATTGTTGGTGAAATTTTTATGAAAGAATTGAGAAGCATGCCACTGTCCATTGTAGCTCCTGATATAAATGGTTACCTTTGTCGAAATTAAAAAAAAAATAAAAAATTGAAAGCCATCATCTTAGTCTGTCATTTATGTTGATTAAAATTACAAGGCTTTTTTTGGTAAGAAAACTCATTTCTTTACGGTGTATCCGTGTTATCACAAAAACATTCCCTTGGTATCATAACTTAACTTTTGATGGTTAGAAAATTGATTGATTTATTTCCAATATTTACTCGTAATTCTTAATTGTATGCGTCCTGTTGATATTTGGAGCCTGTGTTTTACTATCATTGAATTGTTTACTGGAAAACATCCTTGGAGTGGACTTGTGGTGGTTGGTAATCCTTCTCGACTATGAACACAAAACTTTAATTTCTAGTGAAGTTGCTTGGTTCATGCAACTTCAACTGATGAATTCTCTGCAACTTCAAATTTTTTAATGAAGTCTACATATTGAAATTCAACTTGCAGAAATATTCTTAATAAATATCCATATAATTAATACACTATTTTTGAATGTCATAATTTAAGAATATGGACTTTTAGTGAACTACATCAAGAACCCATGTTGCAAAAGTTTGCTTTATAATTTATTTTAGTTGGAATTTTATTTTTGCATTATATAATGATATGCATATTCTGCTCGGCATGACTGACCTACAGCAAAAAGTCAAATTAACGATGATTTTCTTGAATTACTTTTTAGACTAGGTGGAAAAGTCTTGTAACTTCAGGAAGGGGAGAAGAGGGAAGGTCCAGATGGGATTTTAGAAGAGATAAAGGGTGAGGGAATATGTGTGTGAGAGAGAGAAATGAGCAGGTTTTGTGGGCAACTAAAGGTTTTCATTCAAAGCATAATGAAAATACAATACCATAGCCTTTTTTTAGATGTGAAGGTATTTGAAACCATACCCAAAATGCTTGACTAATAAGGAAGGACTTAATATGTATTTATTATATAAACTAAATATGAAACATAAAATGAACATGCTTATGTGTAAAATGGGACATGACACATGGTTTTTGTGATAATCTTGATAGAAAAAACTGATGGCTTGGAATGATTTGCATTAAAAAGCTTTATCTTTATGTATATTCTTTAGAGCCAATGCCATGCAATTTTTTTAGATCATTGTATAATTTATCTCATTATTTTATATATTGTCCTTAATTGAATAATTGGCATGCTATCTTGAGAAAACATGCTTTCTAAATTAGAGTAGCATTGGAGCTGCCCTCCTCTAAAGAGAATTTTATGCTTAAGGTCTATTAGGTCATTAGTAGAAGTCACCGACATTTTTAGCCTAACTGTTCACCCGCTTTGCTTGGTTTTGTGCAAATAATGCTACTATAGAAAGATCTGCTAGGGTATTTTGGGTGTAGTTTTAGTTTTTGAAGGTTTAATTTAGAGTTGAATTAATTGACCTAAGGTAGTCCACTACCAATCTTAGGTCATTAGGAAATGTCCTAGGGTCCTTGGGTGGCTTCTAAGTAAATTTAGGATCAACTTGACCATGGAGTATTCATCTTAACCTATGGGCCTACCT
>NW_021364806.1:0-531 GCF_001605985.2 Dendrobium catenatum | reverse complement strand
TCCTGGGATGAACGAGACATATCGTCTGGATGAACAATTCATTTGATAAATCCAGAGAAGATCGTCCTGGGACTAACGTAAAATATCGTTTGTACTAACTTCACACATTTGGCAAAAATAGAGAAGATCGTCCTGGTATGAATGTAAAATATCGTCAGTATGATCTATACTTCAATTTTTTTTTGTCATTTTCTGTTCGTTCCATTGCTCATTAGGAAAAATAACTGATCAGATCGTCCCGTACGAATAAGTATCGTACAATAATATTAGTTAAAAAAATGTGAATTTTAAAAACTCTACCCGCGGTTTGTGTGTGCTCAGTTACTCAATTACAATCACACTCTCTCAGACTCAATAAAATGAAAAATACAGACTTCAATTTACAAAACACTCTAAAGTGATCTTGATTTGAAGTCTTCAACAATCTGTAGTATGTTTTTTCTGAAATGTTAGTACACACAAGAGTAAAAATAATTCTTCCAAAATGTGTTAGGAGAAAATACTTAATCAAAATAATAATATTTGGAATCA
>NW_021364805.1:0-456 GCF_001605985.2 Dendrobium catenatum | reverse complement strand
TTCTTGTTGCTTCTTAAAGCAGCTTTCTAGTTCAAAAATTAAAATTTTTGAACTAGAAAGCTACTTTAAGAAGCAGTAAGAAAGCCGTACTAAGGGCTTCGTTTGGGACTACTTTTTTATTACTTCTTAAAGTAAATTTTTAGTACAAAATTTAAATTTTTATACTAAAAAATTATTTTAAGAAGCAAAAAAAAAGTCATCTCAAATGAAGCCTTAGTTACTCTGCCATAAGCATCATTTGCCACAGCTATTGTGGAAATTTTGTGCCAAATGAAGCCTAAATAAGCTAATAGTGTAAAAGCTGCTCAACCAAGTTGATATTTGATGATTGCAGTTTGTATGGAAGTCAGGAATTCTAAGCTAAAGAGAAGTTGGAAACTCTTTTATCTTATCAATGGTTGCAGATTAGTTATGAAACCGTAAAATCCTATTTGTTTATTGATTTACTTTCTGTCA
>NW_021364804.1:0-245 GCF_001605985.2 Dendrobium catenatum | reverse complement strand
TGTGAGTTCCGACTTTCCCAAGATCTCTTTGTGAGTTCTTGAGGAGAGTTTAGCGGATCTCTTTATGAGTTCCGAGATTCTCAAGATCTCTTTGTGAGTTCTTGAGGAGAGTTTCGCGGATCTCTTTGTGACTTCCGAGATTCTTAAGATCTCTTTGTGAGTTATTGGGTGAGTTTCGTGGATCTCTGTGTGAGTTCCGACATCCCTGCAATCTCCTTTGAGATCTTGAAGTTTAAGAGCGTGAG
>NW_021364803.1:0-299 GCF_001605985.2 Dendrobium catenatum | reverse complement strand
ATGATATCTTTATCCTTCGGGGTAATATATCATGTTCATATGCCGTACTCGATGATAAAGTATGCAATCCGTTCGAGGATACAAAAATTCTCCAACACATCACTTTCCTACGAAACCTGCGACGACGACCTTGATCCTCGCCCTTTTCGCGTCTATAAAACGCGACCGAAGCCCTTCTCTTCTCCTTTCACGAACTGCTGCTCGACTCTCTCCCATTCGCCACAGTCAACTCCCGTGTCCTCTCCCACTATCGAAGCTTTCGGTTCATTCTTCCCCTCTCATCGTCAAACCGACGAACG
>NW_021364802.1:0-2156 GCF_001605985.2 Dendrobium catenatum | reverse complement strand
TCACTGGATTATTACTGATACTGATACATGCACTGATACTACTGATTTACTGTACTAATATTATGCATGTGATATACCGAGCAAGTGACATGTGATTCACTGAACACGTGATATAGATTATTATATTATATGTGATACATTGAGCACGTGATATTAACTAGATTTGCAAGTGTACATTTTGATATGATTATACTGCATTGATTGATTCCAACTGTCTCGAACGATGTTATTATTTTATTTCATTGATCTGATTGCAATAGTTATTAAGGATGTATTGATTTGATGCTTTATACGATTTTATACCGACTGACATTATTAACCCGATGATTTCTTTATTGGTTTAACTAATATTAAAGATATGACGATTTCTTCATTGATTTGACTGATATTATTGACCCAATGATTTCTCTATTAATTTGACTGTTGTTATAGATAC
Source organism: Dendrobium catenatum (assembly GCF_001605985.2). NCBI lineage: Eukaryota > Viridiplantae > Streptophyta > Magnoliopsida > Asparagales > Orchidaceae > Dendrobium > Dendrobium catenatum. The sequence continues at coordinate 1,720 of NW_021364802.1, read as the reverse complement.
GACGACTCCTGTAGAGATTTGACACACATACTGATTCATTGAGCTTTATGAACTTTTATACTATTTACTGATTCATCTACTGTCGATTGTGAATTTTACTATTTTTGAATTGATACTGATTATGCATTGATTACTGTTTCTGTATTGATTTATGTTTCTGTATTGACTCAATGATTATGTGAGAGTGATTGCTATGATTTGACTGATTGACATGCATATTATTTATGTACTGTTCTTTGATTTCAGTTGTAGGTATTTGGTGACATGTTGGGCTTTTTAAGCTCATTATATGTGGTTAGTGATTCCAAGTCAGGGCAAGGAAGCAGGAGAGTGAGATTGATAAAAAATCTTATGGTTTTTATTCATTTTGTTATAGTTATTTTTGTACTTAGGACAGAATGGATACATGGTAATTGTGAAGATCTTAGGATGTAATGACTTTTGGAATATGAATAATAAATATTTACATATATTCTTTAAATTATAGAATATTTAATATTTTACTGATGTATGCATCATAATAACTCTGTAGTTGATTTATAAATATTAAAAGAATAATCTTCCAAATAGATCTATTGGGGTCTACACACTCCGCATGTAATAATTCTCCATGTGGGAATGGGTTGTCTGGCCTTCTTTCATTAAAAGTTGTGAACATAATAAAAATTAAAATTATTTAATTAAAATTAAATTAGTTTAACCTAAATAAAAATTATAAAGCAATATATAATTATCTCAATTAAGAACAATACCAATCTCAATAAAGAACATTAAAAGTGCCCAGTAAGTTGGCTTTGACGTAACATTAAAAAATCTGCACCCTATCAGTACCAAAATTTTTAAGTACAAAGAAGTCTAAATTTATAAGCTCAATATCAAGCTAAATTACATCTCTAACACTACATAATTTGCATGAGCTTTTTAAGCCCTACATCATCCATTTATCATAACGGAGTTAAAGTATACTTTAATCCTTTATTATAGCATGAAAATACCACACATCTAGAACAAACATATGTGTTTGAGTCATAATATCAAAACGTATCATACCTCAATTTCATCTCTAAATCTTAAATAAAATATGTTTTTAATAAACTGTTAAAAATATTATTACATTACAATCACTAAAAAATATATACTAACCCATTTCAAACTTAACTAGCCTCCGTAAACCCGTCCCCAATCCGATCGACCCCACTCACACTACTACAGCTCCAGAAGATACTCGCAGCTAATATACCTCTCTCTCAATTAGCGCTTCTAGTCGCGGTGAAAACACAACAAAAAAAGAATGCAAAAGCACAGAAATCCCCTCATCCCTATTATCAAACAAACTCAAGCAATAGCCTTCTTACGACCTCGTTGATAAGTGTCTCTTGACAAGCTCACTATAAACTGACCCATATAATATGCCAATTAGTGATATAAACTGTCATAGATCTGATTATGACATCACGATTAACATAAAATTCGTCAATTTACGTCACCAATTATATATGAAGCACTTAATTCTACGATTTAACACTAATTAATATATAAATTACTAAATTACAATCGATTTATGGAATCATTTAACTATATCCGACTCACAGTAAATTTGAGCCCGATCAAGTCAATGACTCGAGAATCAAAACCGGAATGAATTGACATGCATATGCGCTCTCCCCAATTCATTAACTTAGATTGATCCAATCCTCTCTCCGTTCTTCTGCACAACACA
>NW_021364801.1:0-201 GCF_001605985.2 Dendrobium catenatum | reverse complement strand
ACATAATTGGATTGACTGTTGTGTACTCTGACACGAGACAGTTATTGATTGATTTGATATTATAGATTGCTATTGACTGAAATAGATATTCAATTGATGCAATAGATTGACTAGACGACATGACTGATTGAACTGATAATATTGATTGACAGAAAAGGGCTACAATGAATAGATATTGACTGAAAGCACTTATTGATTTGA
>NW_021364800.1:0-963 GCF_001605985.2 Dendrobium catenatum | reverse complement strand
TAAAAGTATTATATGATAATAAAATTTTATAAAAATTAAAATTTTATCACTCTATTGTTGTTGTATTGTTATAAATGTTGACAAAAAATAGTTGTTAATGATTAAATTGAGCATGACAAAAATATGAATATTAAAATGGACAAATAAGAAAACTACAAATGGTAATTTTATGATTATTTATATTAAGAAAATATTTAAATGACATCTAACAAAAATACTGTTGTTTTTCATTTTAATTGGATAATGTCTTGTGATTTTCCTTCTTTTCAAGGGCTTCTATGCACCTCTCTCATTTTTCTATTTGTGTGATAGATCTTCGTACGAAACCAAGATGCCAAAATATATACCTCTCTACCGCTATGAATTTTTCAGGATGTAACATTCTTAAAATTTATTTAACGCAATAATTAGAAAATGATATGAATTAATAAAAACTAAAAATTTATAAAATTAACACCAAATAGTTAGGAAAACATTGACAATGATGATGATATGTTCATATTATATAGATTAATCAATAACTTGACAGAGGCATTTTTTGAGAATAATTGACTCTTTAAAATATATTTATTTTATTATTTATTGCTCTAAAATCTTTAAAAATAATGCTTCAAGGTACTCCTTTTAAAATGCTTAAAAATAACTCTCAAGTAAGGTCGAAATTTTTGTCATAGTTTGTCCCTACTCGCCTCCTCCCTAGCCATCATTGCTACTTGGCTACCACCTCTATACCATCTCTATTCACTCATTAGCCAATCATCAATGTTGTTGCACTTTATACTGCATTCATTTGCTTAAAATAAAAAATAAAAATATAGTTACGTTCGTTTATTTTATGTTTATCTAAACTATTACAATCATTTCAATTACAATGTATTACTTGAATAATATTGATACGGCATCAGAAAATTACCTTGATCGGGCATGAATCTCGATGCAAAAAGCTGGTTGGAAACTTCAAAA
>NW_021364799.1:0-219 GCF_001605985.2 Dendrobium catenatum | reverse complement strand
AAATAGGCTCAAATTAAGGGCTTAAAGTATATTGGAAGATTTAGATCATTAATTGGATGACCAAATGATATTCATGTTTAGCATGCTTATATTTGAATTGAGTAGCTCGATGAGATGAATCTAAGGAGCATAAGTGTTGAAACTCGTTCACTATAAATTAGGTTGTTAAACCTAAGCTTATGTCCTACGGCTAACCAAGAGGGGGGGGGGGGGGGGGGG
>NW_021364798.1:0-355 GCF_001605985.2 Dendrobium catenatum | reverse complement strand
TCGTAGGCGGATCATAGTGCACCAACTAATCTCCTGCTTTAGGTTGTAGAATCTCGTAGGAACTTGTATTCTTTATGCATTATGCTATGATTTTGGTCTTTACAATACATCCACTACTGATGGAGTTAGATGTATTCATTCTTATGCTGAAGTTGACTACAGGATACTGCATTTACTGTAATCTTTATGTACCTACCCCTCAGTGGCATGTGACACATACAATCATCTTCGTAGAAAGCTCGTATGTGTTGCAGATCTTTTTTATTCGCTTGTGTATGGATTTTGAGTGTTTGTTGGTATTTGCACCTCGATTGACACGAAACTTTCTCAAATTTTGCTGAGAGCCTCATACACT
>NW_021364797.1:0-259 GCF_001605985.2 Dendrobium catenatum | reverse complement strand
GCCGCCATTTTTGGATTGCCAAAACAATGGCCATCAATTCTCTTTCATACACTGACTTCAATCTAGCTCTGACTGAAAGCACTTGGCTGAAGTATGCTACTAGCCTGTGATTCTGCATCAGCACCGCCCCTAGTCCATATCCTGAGGCATCTGTCTCTACTACAAAAGCCTGATCAAAGTCTGGAAGAGCTAGAACAGGGACCGTCGTCATGTCTTCCTTCAACCTCTCGAACGCCTGGATGGCTGCTCTCCCCAGCAA
>NW_021364796.1:0-207 GCF_001605985.2 Dendrobium catenatum | reverse complement strand
TATAGTTTTGGATTATATGCTATAGTGTGAGGGACCTAAGAATATACATAAGACTTGCTTATTGCCAGTTTTTGAGGAAAAATGTTTGTCTTCTAAGCTTTAAGAGTCATGTTACTTGCATTCTTAATTTTGATCTTACATCTCCTCTTGGCTCCAGTAATGAGGCTAGAAACATAACTATTTTAATGTATTTTAACCTTCCAGATG
>NW_021364795.1:0-535 GCF_001605985.2 Dendrobium catenatum | reverse complement strand
GAAATGGGAAGGAGAAAGAGTTCAAATGGGTTTGACCAGGTGAGCCCATTTGAATTCCCATTGACTATTTGACTGTTCAATGGGGGTCAAGGCCTGTTATGTTGGCATCAAAGCAGGTTGTGAGGTCCCTCCCAATGGCTGGATGGGTTTAATTTGGGTTGGGTTCAATGGGTTGAAGGGTTTTGACTTATGAAAATGGTCCTTTGATCCTTGAGTTGACTTGTTGACCAGTCAACCTAATCAAGGGTTTATGAAATTCCACCTAGGTAGTCCAAATGGGCTAATTAGGTGGATTGGAGGGTGATTCCAGGAGTCAAGTATGCCAATTGAATCAAGAAGGCTTAATGGGCCCTTAATGGGCTTTTAGGCCAAAAATGGTTGACTTGATCAACCAGTTGGGTTCAAGGGCTGGAAATGAATTTAACATATTCAGAATGTCATCCTGAGTCTATTGGATGTGGTCCCAGGGTTTGGAGGGGTCAAGTTGGTCAAAATACCTATTTGAACCCTTAAGGGTCTTCTTGGGTAAACCCTG
>NW_021364794.1:0-229 GCF_001605985.2 Dendrobium catenatum | reverse complement strand
ATACAAGAAAATACAGAGTTTTCCTGCACGAAGCAATTCAATTCAAATAATAAAAAAAGATATTGTGTTTCAACCAAAGAAGTCTTTTTTTTTTTTAATCTACTAATTAACGGCTAAGTTTAATTTTCATCCTTGTCAAGCAGGGCGCAAAATATAAGTCCTATATGACACCTAAATAATTTTCACACAATCATTTCCTAGAAAAAATACTAACATGCGTGCTGATGAG
>NW_021364793.1:0-204 GCF_001605985.2 Dendrobium catenatum | reverse complement strand
GAAGATAGTTAAGAGAGTTACTATTTGCATGTTTTATGTTCTTGCAACTTGTATAGTTTTGATGATTCCAAATATTATTATTTTAAGCTTTGTTTTCTCCTAACACTTTTTGAAAAAAATTTTTTTGCTCTATTGTGGACTAACATTTCAAGATAATCGAACTCCAAACTAATGAAGACTTCAAATCAAAATTCAGTATGAGAT
>NW_021364792.1:0-449 GCF_001605985.2 Dendrobium catenatum | reverse complement strand
ACCAGTTAGTACAATACAATCACCAGTTAGTACAATATGATCAGTTCACATTTTTACAGTTTGTGTTGTACGATGTTCATTTTGTACAGCACGATCTGTTTAATTTTGCCTGTTAGTGTTGTACGATTAACATTTAGTATAATAAGATCTATTCAAATTATATTATATGAATGAATAATAATATGATTCGATTAGTTCAATCGAGTTGCTATTCGTCCAGGATGAATCATGGGACGACCAATATCGTCTCTCTTGATCGTACAGTATGGTCCAGTTCATACAGTATGATCAAAATATTAAAAATAAGTAGTTTTAATTGATTAATTATATGATTAAATTAGGCAATATTTTAAACATCATACAGTATGAGTAGGTTCGTATAATTTGGATTGAACAACATTTAAAATTCAAGTTTTTTCCTAATTTAATGAATGATAGGGTTACTGATT
>NW_021364791.1:0-1436 GCF_001605985.2 Dendrobium catenatum | reverse complement strand
ATGATTTTATTGATTTGATTGATATTGAAGAACTGATTGATTTGCAAGTGTATGTTTTTGATACGACTTTACTATATTGATAGACTGATGTGATAGATAAGACGACAACTGTAGAGATTTAATGCACGTACTGATTTATTGAGCTTTATGAGATTTCCTACTGTTCACTGATTCTCTTACTGATGATTTTGGATTCTCTTGTTTATATATTGATTTGATTTCCGTATCTGCATCGACTTATTGATCATGTGCAATGATTGATATTGACTTGATTTGATTTACACGCATATTACTTTCGTGCCGTGCTTTGATTTCAGTTGTAGGCTTTGGTGACATGCTGGGCTATTTAAGCTCATTATATGTGGTTAATGATTTCAGGTGCAGAGCCTCCCGCGTGAAGCTTCTTTCAGTCACTAGTATAGTTTTTGTAGCTTTTGGTTCAGGCTTTTGTTTTGTAGCCCGAGTGGCTATTGTATATGTTCTTTTGGACGCTCCTTTTGATTGTATATAAAATGCCGAAATGTGAAGTATAGTATTTTAATGTATTTGTTTTCTTTAATGCAATTATCATTTCTGGATGTCTGTATTGATCTGAATGAAAAAAAGAAGAATGTCAGATGAATCCTTTCACTATTGATGTCTGGGATGTTACAACCACCAATCGACTACTGTCCTTTCGACCTCAGTCATCGTACTATATTTTTTCTAACTTCCGTCGCCATACTACATTTTTTCGACTTCCGTCACCCGCCGACTACAGTTCTTCTAAACTTCGTCACCATACTACAGTCTTTTCAACCTTCGCCGCTTACCGACTACTTTCCTCTCGACTGCTGTCACCTGACTACGATCTTTCTGACCTATGTTGCTCGTCGACTATGATCTTAGCAATCAAACAAATATGTCAATATTACTTCTTCAAATTTCCACCATGTAATGCATTTTATATGATGCATATTTGCTATATCAAGCCAATGCCTTCCCCCAAAGAAGGGCTTCATTTGTAATCGACTACAAACATTAGTGGATTCATTCAAACTGGGTCAGGCCTTGTGGTTTTCTCCCCTTTGTAGGGGTTTTCATGTATAAACTCTAGTGTCTCTTATAAACGCTACACCCTTTCTTTTATCTTATTGTGTGCTGGATCTTCAAACAAAGCTAAGACGTTAAACTTTATATTTCTCTATCACCGCGAATACTTCAGGACGCAATAATAAGAAAGTGCATTTTCACTTAATAATTTTTTTTAAAGAATTTTTTTGAGACATTTAGATTAATAAAGACAAACTTTAACACACATAACATACATAAGATTCAAACTTAAGATCTTTTAGTTGTTAGTTAAAGCCCTTAATCAATAGATTTATATGAGTTATATTGGCCACTAAAAAAATTTAATGTGCTTATTAAATATTATATTGACCTCTAAAAAAATT
>NW_021364790.1:0-236 GCF_001605985.2 Dendrobium catenatum | reverse complement strand
AAAACATTTTAAATATATATAACAAAAATAATTTTTTTTTGTTAAAATTCATATTATCTACAATATTTAATAAGACACAAACTCAAGTTGAGGTACAAAACCCTAAAAAATATGTTGCCAATCAAAGTATATTTGGTATTATTAAAAAAATTGATGAATGTTGGCTCCTATGAGGTTTAAATCATAGCAAATAACTGGATGATCACAAATATATTTTAATTTAATTATTACTATAT
>NW_021364789.1:0-636 GCF_001605985.2 Dendrobium catenatum | reverse complement strand
GCCAATCCCACCAAAAGATCCAATCCCACCAAATGAGTCAATCCCACCAAAAGATCCAATCCCACCAAATGAGTCAATCCCACCAAATGAGCCAATCTCACCAAAAGATCCAATCCCAACAAATGAGCCAATCCCAGCAGAAATACAACTTATTCCATATACAAATCCAAATAAACCAATACCAGTAGATAACATTAAAATAAAACCTGTAACTTATGTTTATGCATATGAAATAAAAAATTACAAAGGTCTTCTGTGTTTGACTTCTGAGAAGAGAAATTTTGTGCCAGAATGTTTGAAAAAGTTCTATAAAAGATAAAAAAATTGCAAATTATTTTTTGTTTGAATATCTGTATGCGTATGATATGCGTGTGGTATGCGTATGATATGTGTGTGATATGCGTATGATATGCGTGTGGTATGCGTATGATGCGTGTGTTATGCGTATGATATGCGTGGGTTATGCTTATGAAATGCGTATTTAATGTTTTTTTTTTACAGGGATGATAGTATCGTGTTTGTTGTTAACATTCTTATTTCCAGATCTGACATTGATGAGTTATTAAGCGACAGTTATTTAGGCAATGAATATGTAGATATTTTGCCCATCTCTTAGATGAGAAGTGTAACCTTATG
>NW_021364788.1:0-334 GCF_001605985.2 Dendrobium catenatum | reverse complement strand
AATTATTTATTTCCATTTCTTATAATTATCTATTTTAACTACTTTTAAATGGTATTTAATTAGCAAACTAATTTAACTATATAATATCTTAATTAATAAATCATTATTTTATTTCATAATTCCAGAAGTTTTATTACTTTAAATTAGTCTTATTTTGTAATTATTTTATAAAAAAAAATTATTATTTTGAAAACTATTGCAAAATTTACCCTTTATTTGTTGTAAACTTCCAAAATTGATAACTTTCCCGTTTTGAATCCTCTGTCGACGCACAGCACCTTGATTTGAACGTATTTGAATTCTGCATATTCTGGAACTGGTTTTACTTAAAATT
>NW_021364787.1:0-290 GCF_001605985.2 Dendrobium catenatum | reverse complement strand
CTGCTCAGAAAGCTCTTTGGAATTTCTTCTGGCCCTTCTTCACAATTGGTTTCTCCTCTACCTTCTTCTTACTAGGAGTGGCTTTGAGTTTTGGGCAATCTGACTTAATATGACCAGGTTCTTGCACTTATAGCAAATAATATCATTTGAAACCTTGACATTTTTATTAAATTTATCTCAAATTCATTGCTGACATCTCTTTTGCTTCCTCTTTAGAAAGCTTCTAAATTGTCTAGTCATAAGTGCGATGTCATCTTCATCCTCAGGTTGTGAGAGTTCACTTTCTGACT
>NW_021364786.1:0-253 GCF_001605985.2 Dendrobium catenatum | reverse complement strand
GATTAGCCATGTCTCTCATAAGAGAAAGAAAAATATTATCTTAGGACATCTTGTGACCTATATTTTAGAGAAGAAATATGATTTAGTGCATCCAGTTCAAAATCTAGAGGAGCCTCTCTATTATAATGATGGTTCATTTCGAGCCATTTTTAATAAAGATTTTCAACCTATTAGAAGTGACTCAGAGGAGGAAAGAAGAGGACCTCCACCTGCACCTGCTGGTGAACCAAATGTTCAAGATTTGGCTCACAGG
>NW_021364785.1:0-269 GCF_001605985.2 Dendrobium catenatum | reverse complement strand
CACCATGCCGGGTTGGTGAAAGGGAGTATTGTAAGGGTTTCTCCGCCTTGCCAAGGGGGGCAAAAGGAGAGCTATTACTTGTAGTGAAATACCCAGAGTGGAGGACTCCGGGGAGTGGACATAGGTCATGGTTTGAATGAACCACTATAAAAATCTCGATGTGCTTTTTCCTTATTTTCTTTCATTTCTGTGTGCATTTTATTTTTCAATATTTGCTTGGGAAATTTTATGGAAAAAAAGGTTGTTTAAATTTTCATGTTAAAACTTTA
>NW_021364784.1:0-318 GCF_001605985.2 Dendrobium catenatum | reverse complement strand
CTTTCCTCCTATGAGTTACTACTTATTACATGTGGATCTTTTTAAAGATTGCTCGGACAGATCCATCATTGTAGTAGATCGACTCTCTTAGATTTTGAACTGGATGGACTAGGTCATATTTCTTCTCCTAAATATAAGTCACAAGATGTCCTAAGGCCATATTTTTCTTTCTCTTGTGGAAGATATGGCCAATCTCAAAAAGTCCATAAATGGAGGTACGAAGAACATGTTGGATGATTTGGGCATTTTGATTAAGATTTGCTACCTTAGGCAAATGGTCTACTCCTCTACATCCTCTAATCACTTGATTTATTGCGG
>NW_021364783.1:0-339 GCF_001605985.2 Dendrobium catenatum | reverse complement strand
TGTGAAGAATGCATTTGTGAGATTTAAAATAAGTATTAATATATGTTATTGTGTGCTACAAAAATTTATGATAGCAGTAATAACATTATAATTTTTCATGAAAATTCAGCATACAATTATATAACATATCTATACTATTATTATAAAAGCAACATGCATTTCTTTCCAAATAAAATCTTAATCTTTTATTTTTATTCTTCAACTAAAATCTTAACCTTTGTTTTGATTATCTTATTATAATTAATTGATGATTTAAAAAAATCAATATATAATTAAGCAAATAAATATGAAATTATTTGAATTCTGATGCTTCTTAGCTTCGTAGTCTTTCTTCATATT
>NW_021364782.1:0-452 GCF_001605985.2 Dendrobium catenatum | reverse complement strand
AAAGTTCGTGAAAAGCCCAAGGCTGAACTAAGTGGATTCCGTCATCAACAAGTCCGCTATGCACAAAACTCTGGACCGATGACTTTTCTCCATCGACCTAATACAAACCTAAGGGTTTATGTCATCGGCATTTACTCCTTCAACAAGCCCGCCAAAGCCGAAAGCATAGGGCCGAAGGTATAAATACCACCTGACAAGTCAATAATGACAAATCAGGTAATTCTCCATCGATGTCCGCAGCACAAAGCATAGGAAGAATGAAATCAGTATCTCAGCCATCTATTGATACATCCAAGAGATTTATGAAGAAAGAAATCTTAGTGTGATATCCAAGCAGATTTTTGGAGATCCACTAAATGAAAAATCTTAGTGTGACATCCAAGCAGATTTTTGGATATCCACTAAATAGAAACTCTCAGTGTGACATCCAATCAGGCTATTGGAGATCCACT
>NW_021364781.1:0-301 GCF_001605985.2 Dendrobium catenatum | reverse complement strand
CGTTCGTTGTATGATGAGCAAAACATTATAGATAAAGTAAAACCATATTTTTTTTCTGGTGACAACTAATGCATCAATTTAGATGCCAATTCTTTGAAATATATGCATGACAAAGCAATGAATTATTCTGTAATATCCACTCAAGATTTTACAAACTAGTTTCTAGCCCCGAGAACAAAGCCCTGTCATGTTATATGATTAATAGTGCAAAGGAAAAAAATTAAAATTTGGATATAGAAAGATGTAGAGTTCTCGAGTGAAAGGATGATCTTACTGTAACATCTGAGAAACCAACAAAGGA
>NW_021364780.1:0-270 GCF_001605985.2 Dendrobium catenatum | reverse complement strand
ATAAAAAAAGAGGAATGTGATTTATACCTCTCTTAAAATCTATTTTCATGTGCCTCAATTTACATGTTATTTCCAAAAACAGCTTTCCAATTTTGCACTTTCACTCATAGAAGGACCTATTCAATATTATAGTCATTTTTAAATAATTTCAACATTTTGGACTCAACGGTAAAGTATGTTGTATGAATGAGTGGTGTTCGTTTAACAACACAGAATATTTCTCCTATAGTCCGTTGATGTTGACCACCTTTGATGGAATGGGTAATATTG
>NW_021364779.1:0-438 GCF_001605985.2 Dendrobium catenatum | reverse complement strand
TTCAACTGAAAATCAACTTGTAGATATTTTTACAAAATCAATAGCCTTTGATACTTTTAGCATATTAAGAATAAGGCTTGGTGTGATTAACCTCAATTCTTAATTAAAACTTTATATAAACTTGATATGTATTTTTATGTGTTTTTGTTTTTGAATTTGTGTTTGTGATTTTATGTTTTTGTGTTTTTGTGTTTTGTGTGATTTTAAAATGTTTTCACATTAGATTTCCTATTTTGATCGATCGTGCAAATTTTTCTAAGTGTTCAATTCGTACTGTACGAAATTATTTTCACCTTGTATGAATTCTGTAGCATGTCGATTGTTGGTTTGGACTGATTGCGAATAGTTTTATTTTTCCAATACATATCATTCTGTATGATCTCTAGATCATCTCGGACGATGTGTATTTATTCGTATGTATGCATCTATATGGTTACA
>NW_021364778.1:0-657 GCF_001605985.2 Dendrobium catenatum | reverse complement strand
GTATAATTAAAGATTATTTTAATTTTTCATTAAAAAAAAATTAATGGTCTATTTTGATTTTTTTCCAAAAATAAAATATACCAATTTGAGCAGGTAAATTGATTTCACGGTTTTATTAGCAAGTTTTCATTCGTTTCAAATTGTATAATTTTTGCAACAGGTGAGCTTCGTTAGCGTGAAAATAACAGCCATCTTCCCCATCCACCTCCTAGAACGCATAAGCGACCTCCTCCGCTGGGAAAAGAAACACCCTTTCTGCCACCTCCCATGGAAGCAAACCTCCTTCTCCATCCTCACCAACTCGAGCCCTCTCTACCACACCCTCACTACTCCCCCACCTCTCACTTAGGAAGAACTCCAACTTCAACTCTCCCACTCCAGACTCGCCACTCTCTGCAAGCACTGCGCCGACACCAACCTCCCTCTCCTGGTCGCTGCAGAGTACACGTCCGTGCAACCTGCCATCGACTACATGATATATTCCGCATCGTTGGAGTTCAACGCTAATGCAAAGAAGCAGCAACCGATTGTTTATAATACCTTTCAGAGTTATTTGAAGGATGCAAAGGAGAGATTGGTTCAGGTTGTGGATGGGGCAGAGCGGGCGGGGATTTCGATCAGATTTAAGCTGGTGAGAGGGGCTTATTTATCGAGGGA
>NW_021364777.1:0-667 GCF_001605985.2 Dendrobium catenatum | reverse complement strand
TTTTTGTGAATGGCTTGGTGACACACACATACACTTTGGATTGCTTTTAATTTCACCCAAAAATATGTGGCATAATGTGATAAACATTGGCCATAGGGTAGCTCACTAATGGAGCTTTTGCGTTGTTGGCTAAGGCTTTCCCCCTTTATGAATCTTAGTGGCTTTTATATAATCAATTAGGCTTGTAGTTTAGGCCACCCATTTATGTAATGTGTATTGATGTTTTTCTACATGAAGCGGACCTCGCTATAATGTTTTTTCTTGGATTTGCTAATAAAATGTTCAAACAACTATAAAAATAACCTTATTAATGATTTTAAGCCTTTAAATCTTAATTTCAGGGACATGTCAATACAGTGAAAAATAAAATAAAATATGTGCTCTATAATGTTAAGTTTATATATATATTAGCTTTGTGTAGTGTGCATCTTCATTTGTAATATATTAGGCTATGTTTCTTCAATATGTACTAGGATCCCATATTTGAGTTTCATTTTCTATTTAAAAATTTTCATGATTAAATTCTAATATATATAAATAGTCCTTGTGCCCGTTTTAACAATGCTCCGAATGAACTTACATAATTTAAAAGATAAATTATAATTAAAAAAATAATAAATGTATTTTAAATGTATTTTAAATAGAACATGTGATGTAAGAGAAGAAA
>NW_021364776.1:0-256 GCF_001605985.2 Dendrobium catenatum | reverse complement strand
ACTCCTTGAAGAAGAAGCTTCCTTATCATTAGCTCCATATGAAGCCAACATTACCTCTTTTCCTTTGTTCAAATTTGGCAAAGGCCTAGTTTTAGCCAACAATCCACCCTCTTTGATCAAAAGAGGAGATTGTAAAGGACGAAATTGTGAGGGGAGATGCATTTAAAGGAGAATCTACCTTTTGAATCCAACATGATCGGACTCGCGGTAGATAAAAAAGATTTGGTGTTCCGGTCATCCAAAGATGACCGGCCAC
>NW_021364775.1:0-298 GCF_001605985.2 Dendrobium catenatum | reverse complement strand
CCCTTCCACATAGAATTTCTTCTGATGCAATGGAACAGCTCCTTCTCTGATCACCAAAGCACCTTGCCGCTTTGCAAAAGTAGTATTTCCTAATCCATTTCCAGAATTTCCACAAACCTTTATCGGAGAATCACCGGCAATATGCCGGAGATCGTCCTCCTCCATCCGCCAGACGACCGTTACCGCCAAGGAAGAAATTCAAATTTGCAAAATCTCCTACCTGATTTTACGGACGTTCTCTCTCCTCCGTTCTCTCCAACCAAGCATCATCATCTCTGCAACACTTAACTTTGTATTA
>NW_021364774.1:0-250 GCF_001605985.2 Dendrobium catenatum | reverse complement strand
GTCGCTGAGTCGCAAGGGCGTGATTGCGTATCCATTTAGGGCCTGGACGAACGCAAGCAGTGAGGCCGCAAGTGAGGCTGGCTGGTAGTGCGGGTGAAGTTTAACTTCTACAGGCAGGGTAGACTGGCAGTGTGGGCGAGCTTGACGGTTTGACCCAACTAGGGCGTTAGGTCGTGTTTGTCGTGGGTACGGGTCCTATGGTAGGCAGAAGGAGGCGGGGTCGACTGTCGACCATGCAGGTCCTGCGGTA
>NW_021364773.1:0-724 GCF_001605985.2 Dendrobium catenatum | reverse complement strand
TTTTTTTTTTTTTAACTAGAAAGAGAGATGGAGAGAGAGAGAGGGGGAGTAAGGGTGTAAGTGAGTCAAGCTGACACGTGAGCCGACTTAGGTTCGACTCGATAAATGGCTCATATGCCGAGCTTGATGAGCTAACAAGTCAAACTTGAGCTAGACCTGTTTTGGCTCGTTAGCTCGGGAGACAGCTCATTTAAAATACATTAACATAAAATACACTTAAAGGTATCAATTTAGATCGAAACAAATAAATTTTTGTGTGTTCTTAGGGTTGCCTTCTGATCCCTTATTTATAAATGAGAGTGAGAGTACAGTCAAGATTATATAAAAAGAATTATATTAAAAGATAAGTAGAAGAATGACATAATATAATCTAATAAATCTTGTCATAAAAATGAAGAAAATTTTGCAACAGTGCTTTCCAGATATTCGATGAGCCAATATGTAGTTCTTATTCGATCTGATTGACCCATGAGATCAACAGCTTTTCACCAGCTAGGTCGACTCGAGCTCGGCTTAACCAATTTGGGGTATCCATAACATCTTCAAAATATTCTTGCCTTAAAAATTAGTGATTCTACATTTATTTGGCTTGATCAAAGGTAAGATAAAAAATAAACTAGTTGATGAATGAAAAAATGAGACAGTTTTGAAAAAAAAAAAAATTGTGATATAGCAATTAGGATGTAAATTTTTTTTTTCTTTGCTATTATGAGTTTGGGCCACT
>NW_021364772.1:0-670 GCF_001605985.2 Dendrobium catenatum | reverse complement strand
TTTTATTTTTATTTCGGTTCAACACAACTTCAAAGAGGGTTAAGTTTTAAAAATACCAATTCACCCCCCCCTCTTGGTATCCTTGGGACATTAACTTAGGTCTAATAACCTATTCACTAGACTCAACAAGTGGTATCGAAGTTCTGTTTCAAAATCATAAGTTTAAACTACTTTTTGATTAACGTAGATGGCTACATTCAAAAATTAAAATACACCTGAGGGTTACTCTATTACTAGACCTCCACTGTTTGACAATTGGTATACAAAATCGAAATACACTTTTTGATTTTTGGAAAACACGCATGTCTATTTTCTTACAGTCACTTGATTATCGTATGTGCATCCTAGTCCAGGAAGGTTATACAAAACCAACTAGATTAGTTGAAAGAGTTAAAGTAAAAACACCTTTTGCAGATTGGACTATAGAAGAACGTGACTTACCTCAACTAAATGCCAAATGTTTAAATAGTTTATTTTGTACTTTAAAATTTGAAGACTACATGAGGGTTTCCACTTGCAAAAGTGGAAAGGACATATGTGATAGACTTTGTATAACTTATGAAGGGACTAATGAGGTTAAGCAATTAATACTCAATATCTTGTTACATGATTATGAGTTATTTTGCATGAAATCAAATGAATATATTTCTGACATGTACACAAGATTCAC
>NW_021364771.1:0-961 GCF_001605985.2 Dendrobium catenatum | reverse complement strand
GAGAGAGAGGGAGAGAGAGAGAGCAAGTGAGAGCGAGCTATAGAAAGAGAAAGCTAGAGAAAGAACAAGGGAGAGCAAGAGAGAGTAAGGGAGAGACAGAGAGAGGGAAGGAGAAAGAGAGGGAGGGTGAGAGAGAGAGGGAGAGAGTGAGAGATAGATAGATAGATTGATATAGAGAGAGATAGATAGAGAGAGCAAGAGAGAGAGTAAGTGATAGAGAGAGACAGAGAGATAGATAGAGAGAGAGAGGGAGAGAGGGAGAGAAAGAGATAGATAGATAGAGAGTGAGAGAGAGAGCGAGAGAGAGCAAGAGAGAGTAAGAGATAGAGAGAGATAGAGAGAGAGGGAGAGAGAGAGAGAAAGAAAGTGAGAGCAAGCTAGAGAAAGGGCAAGTAGAGAAAGAATAAGAGAGCAAGAAAGAGCAAGGGAGAGAACAAGAGAGAGTGGGAGGGAGAGAGAGAGAGAGAGAGAGAGAGAGAGAGAGAGAGAGAGAGAGAGAGAGAGAGAGATAGAGAGAGAGAATGGGGAGGGAGAGAGAGAGCAAGCGAGAGAGATACAGAGAGAGAGAGGGAGAGAGAGAAAGAGAGCAAGTGAGAGCAAGCTAGAGAAAGAATAAGAGAGGGCAGGAGAGAGAGGGAGAGAGAAAGAGCGAGTGGGGAGGAGAGAGAGAGTGAGTGAGTGAGAGCAAGCTAGAGAAAGAATAATAGAGAGCAAGAGAGAGAGAGGGAGAGAGAGAGATAGAGAGAGAGAGAGCAAGTAAGAGCAAGCTAGAGAAAGAACAAGAGAGAGTATGAGAGAGCAAGGGAGAGAGCAAGAGGCAAGAGAAATAGAGAGAGAGCAAATGAGACCAAGCTAGAGAAAAACAAGAGAGAGCAAGAGAAAGAGAGGGAGAAAGAGAGAGAGAGAAAGATATATATATATATAAGAGAGAGAGAGAGAGGGAGAGAGCAAGTGAGAGCAA
>NW_021364770.1:0-355 GCF_001605985.2 Dendrobium catenatum | reverse complement strand
AAAGTCCTAACCCTAAAGTGTTGAATTTAAATTTGATACTAGGGTAGTGTCACTAAGGGCGTACTCTACCACTAGTAGATCTAATCCTAAGGGAAGGAGGAAACCTAACCTTAAGGAGAAGAAGACTGGATTGATCGTATAGGAATGAAGAAATCCTTATTATGGAGGATCGATTTAAGTTTTGATACTAGGGTAGTGCCAAGAGGGCGTACTCTACCACTAGTAGGTCTAATCCTAATGGAAGAGGGAAACCTAACATTAATGAGAAGACAGGTCGAATGATCATATAGGAAGGAAGAACTCCTAACTATAAAAGAACGAATTTGAATTGATACTAGGGTAGTGCCACGAGGGG
>NW_021364769.1:0-278 GCF_001605985.2 Dendrobium catenatum | reverse complement strand
CATGTCGGTAGCGTCTGTCGATGTCCTCATCAATTTGCTTATATTTTTGTGGTTGTACTAGACATTTTGTACTAAATATTTTACATTATAAGCTAGACAAATTATCATGCCATTCATTTATTATTGTTTGTCATTTTTAATATGATGTTACATTAATATCTATACACTATATAAAAAAATGTAATGCCATGTCGGTGACGTATCTGTGTCCTATATTTTCAAAAAAAGTTGTCCCGTGTCGGTGTCAAGTCGTGTCCTTGTCGCCATGTCCGTATCCG
>NW_021364768.1:0-220 GCF_001605985.2 Dendrobium catenatum | reverse complement strand
TGCCCAATTTAGACTTAGGTTCTGAGGCTGGCTCGGGCTATAAGACCTCAACTTCCGGAAATTAAATTCCGACTTTCTAATAAAATTGACCATCCAAAATTAAATATCTCTTTCAATCAAATTCGAGCCCAACAATTAGGATAGGCTGGAGTGTTTTCTGAATTGTTTTAGAATATTAAAAATACTCCCTACTCCTCTTCCTTTGACTCTGAAAATAACT
>NW_021364767.1:0-510 GCF_001605985.2 Dendrobium catenatum | reverse complement strand
GTTTACTAGTTCTAAGATCCTTATTGGACTGAAAAGAGGACTTCACTTTCTTTCCTAATTGGACTGATAATACTCCAGAGAGAAACTCATCCTGGAACGAATACACTTCGTTCTAAACAAAAAAATTTCAGAGAACATTTCATCCTGGGATGAATACACTTCATCCTGGATGATCAAGACTTGAAAAAATTTCTTCAACTTATGTTCATTCCATTGCTCTTTTCGAGGAGATAACTGACCTAATCGTCTCGTACGAACTATGTTCATCCCGTACGATCAGTATAAATTTCTCAAGATCTCCTAAAGCGTGTGTGTGTATTCACTCAATTACAATCACTCCCTCTAAACTTAATTCAAAGAAAAATATAAGTTTTAAATACACAAAGTATCTCATGTTGAATTTAATTTGAAGTCTTTGTAGTCTGGAGTTTGATTTTCCTGAAATGTTAGTACACAGAAGAGCAAAAAAAAATTCTTCCAAAAAGTGTTAGGAGATAACTATACATAAAA
>NW_021364766.1:0-216 GCF_001605985.2 Dendrobium catenatum | reverse complement strand
AACGGATGAGATCAATTTAGATCCAGAGCAATGAATGATAGAGATTAAGCTAGCACTGCAAAGGCTGCTATGGCCGTTGAAGGTAGTGGAGAAGTACGGTAGTGTATCACAGGAACTTATCAGTTATCAATGTTACTGTAGAAGAGCTGAAAGAATAACAAAAAAAAAATAATTTATGAAAAAATAAGTATAAACTTAATAATACATATTAAAAAA
>NW_021364765.1:0-222 GCF_001605985.2 Dendrobium catenatum | reverse complement strand
TAGTTAATTACCCCTCCCGATCACGAGAAAGAACTTTTGATTAAGGCTAGTCGTCAATCAGATATGTAAAGAATACGTGTTATCTGGCATATAGTAGCAGCATGGATTCAGATTTGAAAATTGGGTATGATTTTGGTGTTGTGAAGAGAGTTTGATATTTAAAATGGGAAATTTCACCATCTCACACTCAAAGCGGATGGTGGGGGAATGGATGATGGACCC
>NW_021364764.1:0-207 GCF_001605985.2 Dendrobium catenatum | reverse complement strand
TAAACAATAAAAACAATGCGTATTTCAATCGAACCACGACGAAAACCTCCCAGAAGCCATGCCAAAGTAAACGAGCTCGAATTAGCGGGATCTGCACGGGGATAAACCTGAGGAGAGAAGGCAAAGGTTGATCCTTGAAAGGGATTTGTGGAGCAGAGGAAATGGAATCGAAATTATGACAGCTTTCTTCATTCTAAAAAATGAGAT
>NW_021364763.1:0-350 GCF_001605985.2 Dendrobium catenatum | reverse complement strand
CCCCCGCCTCTGCCAATTAACAAAATAATGGAGGATATGTAAGCTCCCAAACAATATAAATGTTCTAGAGCAAGAGTGGGTTGTCAATATGGGAAAGATCTTATCGGGGCAAAAGCTAAAGGTGAAATTTCACAAACTATGAAGATACTTTTATTTTTTATTACAAGAAATTTTTAGTATTATTAATTTGTAGAAGATTTATATATATTAATTAATGATTTTTTCAACAAAGTTTTAGAGTTATAATTAATATCTGAGTTCGATACGAACCTGACAAACTAGGTCAGGTTCGGGTCGAACCTGAGTTGACCCGGCTCTAAATGTGTCAACCTGAACCCGACCCATTTTTG
>NW_021364762.1:0-261 GCF_001605985.2 Dendrobium catenatum | reverse complement strand
CTCGACTCGACTCGACTCGTTTACACCCCTAGTGGAGACAGATGCCTCCAGGTATGAATTGGGAGCAACACTAATGCAGAGCCATCGCCTACTTCAGCCAAATGTTGACAGCTAGAGCCAGGATGAAGTCAGTCTATAAGAGGGAATTGATGGCCATTGTGTTGACCATCCAAAATTGGCGAAACCCTACTTGTTGGGTTGGCATTTCATTGTTAGAACAGATCATTGGAGCTAGAAGTATTTGTTGGAGCAGAGGATGGT
>NW_021364761.1:0-206 GCF_001605985.2 Dendrobium catenatum | reverse complement strand
GAATTGTTAATTGCATATAATTTAATTTAATATTGTTTTCTTTTATTTATTAAATAAAGGAAACATTGAATTTTTGTATTTGAAAAAGAGGAAGAAATCAACAAAAAATAAGCGAAAATTTTCCAAACTTGCTCCAATTCGGTGCGGAGTCCGGACATAGCTTTGTGTTCGGAGTCCAATAAAATTGTAACACCTGCACTGTAAAG
>NW_021364760.1:0-2003 GCF_001605985.2 Dendrobium catenatum | reverse complement strand
GCATGTATGTAAAAAAAAAAATAATAATAATAAAAAATATGTATGTATGTACATATATATGTGTGCGCGTTTGCTTATTACTTTGTCACTTTGTCGCTTCATCGTCATCATTTCATCTTCTTTGTGCATGCAAGTATAACACACTTCAACTCATAAAACTCCTTAAGCCAATTGGAAACAAATTTGGCAGGTGAGAGGAGCCTCATACACGTTTTTCTTAACATGATAGGAGAAAGGTTGTCAGTGACATTCGCAACTCCGCAAGTGGAACCTACTAGCAATGTGTTCAACATGACAAATGGAACCTCAAACACTCATTTCTAGTGTGGCAGGAGAAAGCTCATCAATGATATTTACGATGTCGGTGGTAAATTCTATTAGGGATGCGCTCGAGATTGTGAGTAGAGCCTTGTGTACACTTTTCTTAGTGTTACAGGAGGAATCTCGTTAGCGGTGTGTGTGACTTGACCCATTTTCTCATGCAGACATCCTATACATGCCTTTATTGGGAGAGATTATTCTATGCGGACACCAAATAGGAGAACCGTCCGATTTACGCTCAGGTACCAAGTACCGAGTACCGCTCGGTATAAGCCCGATACAGGACATGGCACATTTTCATTGGGGTTTGGATTCCAGACATAATAATTTTTGCTTTATTGGTGTGAGATATTTTTAAAATTATGGATGAATCGAATTTGTTAGCTTAGATTGACACGAATTTGTCTCATTAGGCAAACATCCATCTCAAGTCTACAATATACCTTAGGATAAAACAACACAAGATTATCGAAAAAAATCATTCGGTCAAATTGGGTCGACTATCTCCTTTAACTAAGTAGACTACGGATCACTATAACCTGGGGTGAAAAAATCATTAGATCTTGATTATGCTTATCATTATTCCCTCCGCCATCTGCTTAAGTGTGATGCAATAAAATTTAGACTTTAAAAATTCAAACCCTAAAACTATTGTTTATATGTTGAGTACTTAGTACCTATCTAACGACTAACCTTAATCAAAAGTTCTTTCTCATCATCATAAGAGGGTAATTAACTATAGAGGTTTGCGCCCATGAGAAACTTGAAACCAGATCTCAAAATATCTAGGTAATGTTTTATCTAAAAATTGATTTGAACATTAATCCATTAAAACTCTCCTTGAAAAAGGCAGGAGGTTGCTACACAAAATTTTTGAAGCCCACAGTTAATTCAAAGGACTTCCTTCAAACTAATAGCAAGCAATTTTGCAATAATCTTGTATAGAGATTTACAAAAGGAAATCAGCCTATATGCATTAAGAGTACTAATAATTATTATTATTTTGGAAGAAGAGTGATGGCATGATGTTTGACTCAATCAAGAAGCCTGATAGTTTGAAAAAAACAGAGAAGATCAACAATTAAATTATTAAAAAAAAAATCCCAAGAGCCCAAAAAAATTCAGAAATAAATCCATTAGGATCAGGCACTTATCCTTTCCAATGCTAAATAAAGCCTCCTTGATATCATTAATAGTAAAAAGAACAACGAGATTAGAATGATCAAAAAGTGGAAGAACATTAGCAATTGGAATAGAGTCACATAGGAGTTTCCATCATTGTTAAATATATGTGAGAACTAATTAATAACTCCAATCACAATGCCATCTTGAGATGAAACACAACCATTAGAAGTGCTGAGCTCCTTGAAAATTATCTCTACTACCCTCAATTTCATGATAAAGGAATTTGATGTCATTCCATCCTCGGCGATCCAAACATACTTACTTAGCATGCTGCCTAATTCATTTAAGCTTTGTTTGAGACAGCTTTTAGTTACTATTTTTTCGCTAGTTTCAAAAAATTTTGTTTATTATAAAAAATAATAAAACTGTCCCAAATGAAATCTTAATCTATGAGATATTAGTGTTAATAATTTTATCTTGAATGTTGAGAGTTTGCTAATGCAGATTTGATTTGATTCAAGAGGATTTGAACCACTCAATTTTGAGAGTGGAAATAA
>NW_021364759.1:0-254 GCF_001605985.2 Dendrobium catenatum | reverse complement strand
AATCCCCTCACTAGGTCTATTGCTACTAAAATTACAGTATATATTCAGTTTTAGATCTACTAAAGAGAAAACCTTTATACTCTAAAATATATCTCCATAATTCGAGTATACCTTCAACTCGCTCTCTAGTCTTATTAACATGTAGAATATCATCAACAAAAAGCATATACCAAGGTACATCTAAGGCGACACTCTAATCTCATCATCCACTGGAGGTACTCCAACATTTTCATGTATATGCTCATTCCATATTC
>NW_021364758.1:0-337 GCF_001605985.2 Dendrobium catenatum | reverse complement strand
GATTGAACTGGATTTTATGTTATTTTTTTCAAGTCAGTAGAAGCGGTGGAGGAAGTACTTAGTGGTGGCCCTTGGTTCGTGGGAGGCTACATTGTGGGGATGGACAAGTGGTCTCCTCATTTTAATCCAAATTTCTTCAAAGGAATTACGGCTCCGGTATGGATTTGTTTCCCTTACTTACCACTCCATTGTTGGGATGAGGAGAGCATTATTAGGATTGCTATGAGAATTGGTGTCCCTATGTTGTTGGATGGTTATTCGTTTAAATGGGGGAAACGTGAATTTGCTCGAGTATGTGTTAGATTGAATTTGGAAAACAGCCTTCCTAATGGGATTT
>NW_021364757.1:0-264 GCF_001605985.2 Dendrobium catenatum | reverse complement strand
GTATAGAAATCGACCCCAACAAAATTAAGGCAATCACAGAGATGCCACCACCAAGGAACCTTCGACAGCTTCGCTCACTGCAAGGACAACTGGCTTTCATTCGGAGATTCATATCAAATCTATCAGGTAGGTGCCAGCCATTTTCAAAATTAATGAAGAAAGATGTCCGTTTCAAATGGGATGCAGAATGTCAGGAGGCGTTTGATAGCATCAAGAGATATCTGCTGAATCCGCCTATCCTAGCAGTGCCAATTCCGGGAAAGC
>NW_021364756.1:0-326 GCF_001605985.2 Dendrobium catenatum | reverse complement strand
TTCAAATGCCCTATCATTCCATAGTCATAGCACAATGTGGAAATCCTTTCATATTCCAAATTTTGAAAAAATCTTCCCGCCATGCTTTCCACCCAAACACCTTAGGGAAGAGGTTTGTCTAGTTTCACTCTCACACAAACTCTTGCAAACTCTCTTCTTCCCCATTAAAATATATTTCCATCCATCATCAATGGTGCACCTACCATTGAAGCAATTCTAGACACATTGATTTCATCCCAACATTGCAAAGGCAATTGGGGCATTCTAATCCATGTAGGAGAAGTAAAACCTTTCATTGATGATGGTGAAAACTCCATCGACCATCT
>NW_021364755.1:0-229 GCF_001605985.2 Dendrobium catenatum | reverse complement strand
ATCAAATAAGAAAACAAGATATATGTATTCACTCCCTTCATTTGCATTTCCCTTGCTACCCTCTCTCTTTTTAACACCCCCTTTTATTTCCTCACATTTGATTCTTTATTGCCTTACATATGCTTAGGGGTGTCAATTTCAGGTCACGGGTCGGTTCGGGTCGAACCCGAAAATGACTCGGCACTATTTGGGTTAACCCGAACCCGACCCGTTTTTTACAAACGAGTCG
>NW_021364754.1:0-212 GCF_001605985.2 Dendrobium catenatum | reverse complement strand
TATATATATATATATACATCTAAAGAAGATTTGAAGGTGCTTAGGCTATCTACTAAGGCTTCGTTTGAAAAAGCTTTATTACTGCTTTTTAAAGTAGCTTTTTAATAGAAATAATTTTTTTTTTACTAAAAATTTGCTTTAAGAAGTAGTAAGAAAGTCATCATAAACAAAGCCTTAATATTTGTTGCGTCCTGGAATATTCGCGGCGGTAG
>NW_021364753.1:0-321 GCF_001605985.2 Dendrobium catenatum | reverse complement strand
TCCCTCTCCAGTAGTCTTAGGAACTACTGAGAAAAATGTAAAAGAAGAGAAATTTGATTTTGTAGAGAGGAAGTGTGTAGATGAGAGATGTATTAGAATGGCGGATGGCGGTGTTAAAACCCTTTCCCCTCTTTTGTTATCTGACTTTTACTTTGCCCCATCAAAGGCGAAGGGTCAAAAGATGAATAAAAAACATCATTCTACTTCTGTCTTGATGATTGGCCAAGAATCTCAAATACAAATTGATGACTCTCCTGTTTTGAATCAAACTCCTAATGAAATAGATATTGAGGTTAATCAAACCGACCTCCCCAAATCGAC
>NW_021364752.1:0-242 GCF_001605985.2 Dendrobium catenatum | reverse complement strand
TCTACAACAACCTATTTCATTATGTATCTCAATATTTCTTCAAAATATGCAGGTTACGTCATATCTTCATCGCATGGTTGAAATATTAGGAACAAGGGTATTGCCCCATCTCCCAATGGCATTAAACCAATTGCTTGTGGATAGTGAGGTATGATTTCATCCATCCCAGTTACTTTTTTCTTTCTATTTGAATGGTAGGATTTAATTCTTGGAGTACTCTTCATACTTAAGTAGCTTGCTGC
>NW_021364751.1:0-302 GCF_001605985.2 Dendrobium catenatum | reverse complement strand
AAGCAAGCACCAAGAGAGCTGTACAGGAGATTTGACAGGTTTATGTTAGAAAATGGGTAAGTGTCAAGTAGATTATTGTTGTTTCTTCAAATATTTTGATAATTATTATATAATTTTGCTCTTGTATGTGTAGTTCATGCTCTTGCAGGGTCAAATATTGAGAATATAAGATATATGAAGGCGCAATTATCAAAGAAGTTTGAAATAAAAGATTTTTGTCCAATAAAGAAAATTTTCAATTTGGGAATCAACAGGGATAAAAGTGCAGGTATACTGAAGTTAACTCAGGTTGAATATGTTAA
>NW_021364750.1:0-483 GCF_001605985.2 Dendrobium catenatum | reverse complement strand
GAGAGTGACTGTTCAGTAAAAATTGCCGTTAATTTAAAGAATAACAACTGCTCGTACCAGATGAAATTTCGTTCATCCCGTACGAATTAGATTCATCACCGTACAAAAATATTTCGTATGGACGAACAAGTGAGTTAAAAAATAATGGCTTTTTATAATCACACAATTTACGAAGCGTCCTTTCGTACAGACTTTTGACCAAATGATCATACAGACGAACACGTGTTCGTACAGACGATTAAAAAATTAAATCATTTTGATGGCAGTTAAAAACCGTCCCCCGCTATGAACCGACATCTATTCGTCTGGACGAACCAAAGGTTCGTACGAACGAAGTTCATAATAAAAACTGTCTTATCTGTTCAACTGCTGCATTCAATCGTCCCGTCATTTTGAGAAAAAATATTTCATCCCGGACGATTGTGAGGATCGTACAGACGAACTATATTAAAAACTGCTCTTAAGACGATTTGAAATCACGCA
>NW_021364749.1:0-210 GCF_001605985.2 Dendrobium catenatum | reverse complement strand
CTCAACTCATAAAGAGCGAATGTTGTGTCAGGTGTATCACTAAGGTTCGTTCTCAAATAGTCACATACAAATAGGACGTGGCACATGCCATTTAATCAGGTGGTTTTGCCACAAAATGGCATTATTATATTACTATCATAGCCAAATCATGTTTGTTCCCTAATAGCTTCAAACCCTTGAGTAATGAATCATAGGGTATATTCGATAGGC
>NW_021364748.1:0-3042 GCF_001605985.2 Dendrobium catenatum | reverse complement strand
GCGCGTGCAGGCAGCAAAGCAGGTGCGTGGCATGGCTAGTCCGCCCTGACCCTTTTTTGGGCCAAATTTTGGGACCAAAAAAGTCAAATGGTTTTAGTAGTTTAGAATAGTCTTGATCAAACAATATATTAAGTCTAATGACTTATGACAAAATTCATGTAACAAGAGGATAAAACATCACAAGTTTATGCATGGGGAATATTTATGAATACTCAAGTGACATCCTAAGATATTGAGGTCTTAATTAGACTTCAAATGACCCAATTTTGTTTCTATTCTCAACCAAGCAAATTGAATAAACTTTGAATGAAATAAAAAATTAATATACTAATTCATACATTCAATGTCCGATTATAATACAATTCAAATTTCAAATATCATT
Source organism: Dendrobium catenatum (assembly GCF_001605985.2). Lineage (NCBI taxonomy): Eukaryota > Viridiplantae > Streptophyta > Magnoliopsida > Asparagales > Orchidaceae > Dendrobium > Dendrobium catenatum. The sequence continues at coordinate 2,660 of NW_021364748.1, read as the reverse complement.
ATTCTGGTCAAACAAAAGTTTAAACTACATGAACTAAAAATCAATATGGTTGTTCCGACACAAAATAAAGATGCAATAAATTATTGTTTTGTTCATTAATTTAAAATTATAAAATTAAAGTGCTCAACTCAAAAGGAAATGAAGAATGATGCCATGGCACAGGTGGAGATTCAAAATGGTAGTTGGCAGTGAGCTAGAGAGAATTGGGGTGCAGTTGCAAGGAAGAAAGCTTAATAGATAGCATCTTGAGGGAATCACTTATGAGAATAAGTTGGGTCTGGCAGTGTCGGGCGGCTTGATGGTGAAGAGCTCAATGAGTTAGGTGGCTTAAGATGAGCTATGTTGCAACTCTGTAATCCATCTTGATAATTTATTTTTTATGATATAAAAAATGTTATTATTATGAATAATTTTATCATTTCTCCTAAGCATATACAGGTTATTTTCTATTTTGTTATTTGTGTATAAAAATATGCAGTGAAATCATACTCCAGACTGCTGAAAACATCAAGATAGAGTAGATTGGGATTTTAAGTAATGAAGTTTATAATTTTTTTTTTTTTTTAGTTTGAGAGAGTGAGATTATAATTGGGTAACCATAAGAGTCAAAACTTAAAATTTTAAAACTAATCATACTATATGATTTACAATCATACTGGATGATTTGTTTCATTTTTCTTCCGAAAAGAAGTTAATTAAATAATATCTTTTATTTTTGCACTATTTGTACTATACGATATTAGTTCGTAAAAATGACTAATATAGTACAAAATGGGTGCATACTAGTTTATCCCAAATGAACTCTTTTTTTTTTGTATTCTTTATATCTTATGATGTAAGTTCATGCAAACGACTGACAGAGTATGAAATGAGATGCATATCATTTCATCCCAAATAAATTAATTTGTTTTATACTATTCATATTGTATGAAGTCAGTTTGTACAGATGACTGACAGAGTACTAAATTAGATCATCCACATTCATACCAAATGAAACATTATTTATGTTAAGTATTCATACAATACAATGTCAGTTCATATAGACGACCAATATAGTATAAAATAAGGTTTGTACATGATCATACCAGATGAATAGGTTCAGTTTTGAATTGTTCATCCAATATGATGTTAGTTCGTATAGATGACTGATAGAGTATAAAATAAGGTTCGTACAAGACCGTATATGAATTTTTGAACTATACATACAGACGATCCTCCATTATACTTTACGATCTTAAGTTAGTTTACTTATAATTTTAAATTTTTTGTATGGTCTTTCTTATGTTTTATATATAAGTGTCCTAAAAACTAACACTCTATATATTTTCTATGATTTTATCTTGGGAGTGACCATTGAGTGTGAGTATTTGGGAGAGATTATGAGAGTGAAGTGTGAGAGATCAAGTGAGAGGGAGTTATGAGGGATTCATAAGATTGCCCAAAGTGAGGATCTCTTTTTCTTCTACTAAATTTCTACCAATCTCCTATGGAGTCGTTTGAGAGAATATCTTTAATATTATGTCGTGGTTCTCTACCATCTCCATGAGGGTAATAAAGGACATTATTACTCTATCGTTACCAGGAGGGTGAGAAAGGACATTGATGCTTTTCCATCACCAGGAGGGTGAGAAAGGATATCAGTACTATGCCACACCGAGGTTGATGGAAGAGAGTTATTAAAGGCTTCTCCACCTTGATGTAGGGGTAAAAGGAGAGTCACTTTCATTTAGTGCAATGCATGGTGAAAGAGTATCCAAGGAGTGGATGTAGATATAGTTTGGACCGAAGCATAATAAATTTTATGTTCTTCTGTTTACTTTATGTTTCAATATTTTTTTTTTCTAAATTTCAAAATTTATGGTTGAAACATTTATTATGATAATCAGTTTACTACATAACTGCATGCTTCTAAAAAATTATATAAACTCTCTAAAAATAGTTTTTTTAAAATCAAAGAAAATTTTAAAATTGCCAATTTACCCCCTCTTGGTTAGCCTTAGGACTGTTCAATAAGGTTTAACAACCTACTCAAATTTTCAAGTGGTATCAGAGACTATTTTATAAATTAAAGTTTAGACTACTTTTTGAAAAATAATCATGGCTAGTTTTAGAAACTGTAACACTCCTGAAGGATACTCCATAACTAGACCATCTTTATTCGATAACATCCCTTTCAATTTTTGAAAAACTTGCATGCCTATTTTTCTATAGTCACTTGACTATCGTATGTGGGTATTAGGACAAGAAGATTACACTAAACCCACTTAACTTATTGATGTCATTAGAGTTGAAACACCTTTTATTGATTGGACTTAAGAAGAAAAAGACTTAGCATAGCTAAATGAAAAATGTTTAAAAAGTGTTTTCTATGTATTGAAATCATAAGACTAAATATATGTTTCTACCTACAAATCTAGAAAAGAAATCTGGGATAGGCTTTGCATAACTTATGAAGGAATAAATAAGAATAAATAATCTATATTGAACATTTTATTACATGACTACAAACTATTTTGCATAAAACCAAATGAGTCAATTTATGATATGTATATACATTTTACTCAGATTGTTACCTCATTGCTGAAATTACTAAATGACAAGAGGGGGGTGAATTCTAAAAATATTTTTCTTAATAGAAGTAACCCTAAACAAGAGTTCTA
>NW_021364747.1:0-2636 GCF_001605985.2 Dendrobium catenatum | reverse complement strand
AATAATAATAGCCAATTATTATTTTGAATCAGAGATGAAACTATGTAAATGTTGCCCAAAAAAAAATTACCTGAGACGAGAATCATGTTTCCTTTTGTGAACATTTTTTGCACTATTCTCTTCCAAGCGGAAATATTTTCCTTTGTATTGATCAACCGTGCTAAAATGATAGATACAACATCAATGATAAGCGCACAATAAAATCAATCAAAAATATTATAACTAAATAAAAAAAATAAACTATGATCAAATTATCATTAACATTGAAAAACTATAGTGAAATAGAAACTTAAATTTGTCAAATATTGCTAATCTTAATGCATTTAGTTTCAACATGTTTAGACGCAAAACTTACGCAATATATATAAATCACTTTTTTTATTATTAATTTCTGGTGTTCTCAATTTATTAAGCAACGATTTTATAGCCTAACTAAAGTTCTATATATTATTATTGTCTCATATTATATTGTATTAAACTACTAATAATATATACAATTATCACGTTATCAAATTGATTCGCCTTTATAATATTATATCTATTTGGATAATTGAAATATTTCTACAGTAAAATATGATTACATTCTACGTATTTCTCCGAGAACATATTCTAAGTGAAGAAATTAGATATGTTTAATTTGTTTTTTTTTTTTTTTTATTCAAGACTTCAATATTAAAAAACAGCTTAATGCATTATATATATTGATATAATTAATTTATAGTTTTTGAATAAAAAATACAATTTCCTCTCATTAAAATAAGTAAATTTAAAACATTTTAATAAAATTCAATTGAAATTTCTTAGTTTTATGAAATTTTAAAGGAATGTATCTCTTATTGTGTCTTAAATATGTATATAATTATTTGTCAAAATCTCAATGAGTTATTTAATTAGTTGCATAACGCATTCTTAACATATGGGTTTTTGTTATTTTTAGCCGAAAATATTATAGCTATATTTATATTTCAGTTAAACAACACAAAAATTTGGCTGCTTTTAAGATTTTAATAATTAACAACGATTACATTATGAAAATGCTAAATTAATATCCAAAATATTAAAGAAAACTTTTTCATATATGATTGTTATATGTCCATGTAATGAATTTTTCACAAATGCAAGTATTACTTTAGAAAGCAAATATTTCAATTGAACTGTTCAACATGACCTGCTATTTTAATTGAACTGCTCAAAATTGAAATTGTGATCCTCTAGAAGAGTAATAAGAAATTATAGCCTAATTAACCCTCAATATATATAATAATATTATATTATGTTGTATTGCATTAATAATATATACATTTTGAATATATAAGACACAAAACTTAGTAATTCTGTGATATAATTACCTCAAAGGAGATACGTAGTGCTTTTTCTCTAGCACAACCATTGGAACATTTTCTTGACCATTCTTCTCCAAGTGATTATGTTGACTTTGGAATTTATCAACCGTACTACAATGACAAAATTATATTAATAATAATAAGCACACAATAACTAAATAATTTGAAAACATTATATACATACATATTGTATTAAATTTTTAAGACATCTAAATAATTTGTATTCATAAAACTTATAATATATATATAGTGATACAGTAGTTTGAACATTTAATTTTATTTTTTTATAATGATCAAAGTTTCTTATGTCAAATTATTACTTTTAGGAAAAAATACATTATTAAACATAGATTTTTCATTAAAAAAAAATATTTTTTTTCCTTTTTCTTATGACTTCAAACAATAAAAAATAGCATAATACATAATATAATATCAGTATAAATAATTTATATATTTTTAATAAAGCATAATTGTATCTCAGCAAAATAAAAGAAGTTAAAATTTTTTATAGAATTCCGTGAAACTTTCTTATTATTTAAAACTTTAAGGAAAAATAATCTCTTATTATTTTTTAAATATCCAAAATATAAAAAATAATTCATGATTCTCTCTCTCTCCCTCTATCTCTACTTAAAGTATGCTAGTTAGCTTCTTTATTGAGTTATGACTTTAGAATAAAAGATGAAAAAAAAGTAAGTAATTACCTGAGAAGAGAAGTACGCTTCTCTTTATGAATATTTTTTCCACAATGCTCGTCCAAGCTATAAGTATTTTTTTTGAATTGATCAATTGTTCTGAAAGAAATAGAACAATTATAATTAACTATATTGTTTGAAAATATTATAAATAAAACTTATCTCTGAAAAACTATAAATGAATTAGAATATTATATATTGGTTCAAATATGACAAATTTTAATGCATTTAGTTTCAAAGATTTTTTTTTAAAAAAAAAAACTTATTAGACTGATGTAAAGGAGTCAGTCAATGTTCACGTTATAATTTAATATAATTTGATTAATACTATTTTTGAGCGCTAAATTTATTATATAAGAAACTATTGGAATGAGTCTTCTCAGCATGGTGGGCATTTCCTAATAGTTTGGGGTTCATATAGCCTAATATATAATGTTATTGTATCATATAATATTTGCAATTGTCATGCACGTTTTCAAATTGAACAAATTAATTTATTCTTCAAAACAGTTCTAGCCGAAATGTTTTTTTATTATTAGACCTATTAATATTTTGTTTAGTAACAAATCTCCTTTGACTCTTGTCCCATTTTAAAAAG
>NW_021364746.1:0-218 GCF_001605985.2 Dendrobium catenatum | reverse complement strand
ATCAAGTGCTATTGCTCTTTCATAGCGCAAATAGCATACACTATTTTGAATTAGCGAGCCACACTATTTTTATAATGAGTATTTTGATTTTAAGCTTGTTATGTGATACATATGATATTATACTTTATAATGTGATGTTTTTTAATTTAAAAAAAATCTAAATTACATGCTTTGATTACTCATTTTATATTTAATTTTTTAGCAATTCATGTCAATGG
>NW_021364745.1:0-347 GCF_001605985.2 Dendrobium catenatum | reverse complement strand
TTATTTGCACCGGTTAAAACCGGTGCAAACAAAACACTAGTTAAAACCGGTGCTAAAACCGATTTTTAGAAGCGGTTTTAAAACCGCTTCTAACAATCGGTGTGAAAAGTTCAGATTTTTAGTAGTGATTGTTATAAACTTTGACGAGGATAAAATAATTGTAGAAGATATCTACCGTAAGAGACAGCGGAGAGGAAGAAGAAAAGTTAGGGCAAGCCGAAGTGACCCGAATACGAAACAACGAATGTAATGCTAGGCAAAATCACTCGTGATAGGAAACAAAGGACTAATAGATCGTGAATAGGAAAGTCGAAACGGAGGCTCAACTGGTCATTTATTTGCTTAAA
>NW_021364744.1:0-312 GCF_001605985.2 Dendrobium catenatum | reverse complement strand
GAATGTAATTTACTTGAAAGAATTCAAGATAATCATATATTTAAGAGCCATAATTACTTATAACTGTTGTAATTTTTCATCATCAAACAATATTTGACAAATATGATGTGAAAAACTCAACACAAGGAGGTACTCGGAAACCTAACATATAGAACAAGTAGGTTGCCCAGTTTTCAAATAGTCAACTTCTGCATCGATTTTCCTTTTCCAATCAATGATATATGTTCAAGAAAAAGATGAATTGGTCCCCTAACCTTTTGCTTAAGCACCAAAATAGTACCCGATTATATAAAAGTATCAATTTAGTCTCTT
>NW_021364743.1:0-2109 GCF_001605985.2 Dendrobium catenatum | reverse complement strand
TAAATATAATTCTAGCATGATTTTGAGTAAAATTCTTTCATATTCGAAGAAGATTCGAACAAACTATAATGAAGAAAATTATGAGTTAGATAAGTGAGAGTGCAATCTTAACTTGTATACCATATTAAACTATAAATTTGATAAGAGGAATCATAATATTTATAATATAGTAAACAAGTTTGAAATAGCATAATGTAATCACAATAGCTATAACACAGCAAAATATAATGTATATGATTTACATAACAAAATGAATAAATAAAAAAATAAATATACATTACTTTACATGCTAGAAAAAAAGATTTAAATGTACATCAGTTCCTATGGACCTAACTAAATAATGCAAAATTTTTTGTCATATACATGTGGAAATGGAATCTAATTGTATTGATCAATCGGATTGTATTGTTGCCTCAAACCTCCAGTAAATTTCTTCTGCTTGCTTTGGGGGTGAGATCCTTTGCCTACTTGGGTTAGAGTGCTTTGCACCTGATTTTTTTTTTTTTTTAACAACGCTCCTTCGTTGTGTACTTGTGCACCTGACACTATATACCTGAGCGCCCCAACGCTGCAAAGTTTGATGGGAGAAAAGACTGAGCAGAACTCTGCAGCGCTCTAAATTCAATGTCGCGGCGCTGTCTAGTGGACTGGATATAAAGTGTTGAGCTTTGCAGCACTCCAAAATTGGTGTCACATGCAACGCTTTGAAGGCGGATTGAACTGTTGTTCTCTCTCATTTTTCTCAAGGTTGGTGTCTCTTGGTTGTATATACATGATTTTCTCTTTTATTTAAAATGAGAACGCCGTAAGTAAGAGAGGAGAAGCAAGGCGAGAGTGAGAGATATGTACTTATTTATCCTTATTTTCATAGTGAATTTTTTGATGTTGTGTGGTTCCATGGTTTTTTCTCGATTTTGAGTTTTTCTATGTTAAATTCTGGTGTCCTTTCATTTCGTCGCATTCTATTTTACTTTATTTTATTTCATTATGTGGTTTACTTTTATATCTTCAACACCTATGTATTTATGTTGTTGTCAAATAAATGTACATATAATAAGTTTAAAAAAATGGCATTCAATCTGGTGTAGCTTCTAAAATATACAATTTTTAAGTTAGATATATGATGTATTGTATTACATGAATCTCTGCTATAAAGAAAACATGGAACATGCATCAAATTCTATGTGTAATAACTACATAACTTTTGCTAAGATGTCAAATGGCTAATGTTATTTGATGGGAATAGTTCATATACATGATAGAATAATCTCAACAACTTAAGTAATCCAAAGAAGCACTCATAAAAGGAACTCATCATTACATATAAAGTATGCACCTTAATGTAAAAGAGGCCAGATTCATTATATTTGTAGGCAGTGAGATTTCTCATATTATCCAATAAATTTTATTCTTGTTCGTTATAAATTAATATATGAGATATGCATTGGCTCAATGTTGTTATCCCTCTCTTTTATGAGATTTAACTCGAAACAACTTGTCTTTTATGAGATTTGGCTCAATGTTGTTATTCCTTTTTGAGGATTGCATGATTCGTAAATAGGAGGATCAAGGGCAAATGTGGAGTGGTTTGAATGAACGACCGATATTGAATCCCTTGATCATGGACCTTTCGTCAGACATTTGAAGGCCTTAATGACATTGGAATTCGGCGATCTTGGGCTCGTTGAATTTGTCTCGTCGAGCCACTCGATTCGACTATAAGCATGTCATGTTTGAAAACCGTTTGTTAATCCCAATTATGATTTGAACCTTCTAAGAGTGCTTCAGGCCCTTGATTTTGACACATTTGGGCTCAGATTGAGTTGAATTAGGTGTCGTTGGGTTTGTATTTTTGAGACGCTCAGTTTGACTATAAGTTCGTTGAAATCAGAGCTCAGATGATCCATGATTTGATTTTTGAAGCTTCCAACCTGATTTTTGCCTTGAGATCCGTGCATGATCAAGATAATTTTTTGATGATATATCAATTCTAAAATATTTGAATAAATTTTGAAATAAGATTCAAATGAAGATTCATATAAGGTTTAAGTGATCTCCTAACATATTCAAATAAAGTTTGAATAAGGTTCAAACATGATTCAAATATAG
>NW_021364742.1:0-207 GCF_001605985.2 Dendrobium catenatum | reverse complement strand
TATCCTAAACAATGCCTTAAAGAAATAAATATGATAACTTTATATGCTTTTATTAATTCTGAGATTTCTTCTGATTGTGATTAGGTAACATAAATTCTATCCTTATTTTTTATAATTTTATATTTTATGAATTTAATCTCACCCAAATCAATAAAAACACATTTTCATCTAATTTGTTTAAACTTTAATGTGAAACTATTTTATATA
>NW_021364741.1:0-237 GCF_001605985.2 Dendrobium catenatum | reverse complement strand
CCACAGCTAGGCGAAGAAGCCCTTATAAAATCACTTTCACCTTTCCCGATGCGGTAGAGTCGCCAGGTCCTTTGACAACAAAGAGATATTCTTCTTCTATAAACTTCCCTTAAGACAAGCCTTGAATCTGACAGTATTAAGGTGCAAGCCTGCCGGAGCAATCGTGTGGAATCCCCCTCCACACTCCCATGAGTCCCCCATCACAGGATCTTCTCCCTCTCTCAAACTTCACCCGTT
>NW_021364740.1:0-601 GCF_001605985.2 Dendrobium catenatum | reverse complement strand
CTTAGGCTTAACAACCTAATTACTGGACTCAACAATCAAAAATCTTTTTCCAGCCTATTGTAAATTGACGAGACCTCAAAAAAATCAAAAATATGAAATAAAGTAGGCCTCAATAGGAAACAGTTAAGTTCCGGCAATAACCTGAAAAGTATAGAAAAGGAAAACACACAGCCAAAGAACAGGTGGCTATGATTTTCCAGAAGAGCATGGCAGAGAGAACAGGTTTGCGGCACAGCAATACCCCAAAAATTCAAATTGTCTGCCGTTTTAAGTCTCCCAATAATAGCCATCCAAGTGTAGCAAGCATATTTAAGAGAATACTTTTTGTGCCATACCGAAGAGAACCAATCAATTATGGTGAAATGAGAGTAAAATTGATCAATGAAACCTTTAAAAGCCCAATTAGACGAACCTTTCCAAAGAACCTCAGATTTTTCACAGATTTTGCAATCCACAATAGCATTAAAAGTCTGGGTGTAAATCGAGCCGGGGAGAAACCATGTGCCACAAACAATAAAATTTTAACCAATTTACCAGCAAAAATGACACTATTATGGTCATCAGTTGTGAGACCTCGTTCCCTTACTGTTCCTCTCTGGCT
>NW_021364739.1:0-230 GCF_001605985.2 Dendrobium catenatum | reverse complement strand
ATTTCTTATATAAAATTTTTAATTTATACTAAAAAGCCATTTTAAGCAGTAAAAAAGCCGTCTCAAACAAATTCTTAGGTTTTATTTGGAATGACTTTCTTATTGCTTCTTAAAATTATATTTTATGATAAAAAGTAAAATTTTGTACTAAAGATCTATTTTAGAAAGTATTAAAAAATTTATTAAAAGCAGAAAAAAAAGCATTAGGTTGCCAATATTTCCTTTATAGA
>NW_021364738.1:0-280 GCF_001605985.2 Dendrobium catenatum | reverse complement strand
CGTCCCGCGCCTGCATTCAAAAATTTCGCCAAATCACACTCGCCGCGCGGGCAGCGGGTCACACGCGGGAGTTCGCGGCTCGATGTGGTGATGGCCTAACGGGGTAGAAATCGACAGATGAGGTGATGCGGTGAGCCGGTGACCTCGTCGGCCTGACGCCGGCAGGCTCCAATTGACGCGGGAGTTCGGAACGGCGGGAGATGAGGTGATGCGGTGATGGCTGACGCCGGCAGGCTCCAATTGACACGGAACCGGAACTGGCGCAATCACGCAGGCCTCG
>NW_021364737.1:0-243 GCF_001605985.2 Dendrobium catenatum | reverse complement strand
TTCCCCGCGAGCGGGTACTTATAAAAAAAAGTTGTTTTCCCGCGAGCGAGTACTTATGAATATCCCGATCTCGTCGTAGGTGTCGCACCGGGTTCCCATCCCACCACGCTAGAGAAAAGCGTGTATAGACGGTTTTCCGGTGCGCCACGAACGCCGAGAATAGGATTGGAACCGAGAGGCTCTCTCCGACCTTGTCGTAGGTGTCCCGCCGGTTGCCCCTCCCACCACGCTAGAGAAAAGCGT
>NW_021364736.1:0-318 GCF_001605985.2 Dendrobium catenatum | reverse complement strand
TCTTCTTGGGGGGGAGCTTCTTTGGACTGTTCTTCTTATGGGGGAGGTTCTTTGGACTGTTCTTCTTTGGGGGGAGCTTTTTTGGACTGTTCTTCTTGGGGGGAAGCTTCTTTGACATGTTCTTCTTCGGGGGGATCTTCTTTGGCAGCTTCTTTGGACTGTTCTTGTTGTTGGGGAACTTCTTTAATAGGTTCTTCTTGCGGGGGAACTTCTTTGGTAGTTACTTCTTGGGCAGTTTCTTCAGGGATGTGGTGTACCCTTTTCTGCTTCTTTTTTTTTGTCTTGATTTTCTCTCTAATTTCTTCTTCTTGTAAACCC
>NW_021364735.1:0-546 GCF_001605985.2 Dendrobium catenatum | reverse complement strand
ATTGCGCAATTTTAAACCATGAGCTCGAGAGCTTAGCGACTCCATGACCAAAAATGTTGTTGTCGAATAGTTATAGTACTGACCTAGCTCCAATGGTCCATAAAATTAATGCCACCTCCACATACTTCCATAATTACAATAATTATTTCCTAAAATTAATAATTCATAAGCTTTTCTGTAACCAATAATCTCTACCTTTATGGAGGATATTATAAGAGGAATTTGAGGAAAAAAAAAAAGAACATCATTGAGAAGATTACTTTGCATCGATTGCATTGGTTGGAGGATAGAGAGATGAGAGTTTGGGCTGTAAACAGGACTTTGAAGTACAGAGTGGCCATTATTTCAGTTAAGAACCTTACCATAGCAAATCTCCACGCAACACTTGAATACTTTTTTTCATTGTCATTTTTATTCATTGAACATTTGCAAGATGATCGCTACTGATTTAGCTGTCTGAGAAAGATTTTTTATTAAATTTTTTAAACAATTTTTTATAATTTTTTTTATTTTAAGATATTTTTTACTAAAAAATTACTTTGAAAA
>NW_021364734.1:0-302 GCF_001605985.2 Dendrobium catenatum | reverse complement strand
CGTTTGCTAATCCAAGTTGTGGTTCAAACATTTCAATAGTGCTTTGGGCCCTTGATTTGAACTCATTTGGGCTCGGATTGAGTCAAATTTGGTGTTGTTGGGTTCGTATTTCCATGACGTTCAGTTTGGCTGTAAGTTTGCTGAAATTATAGTTCAATTGGTCCCAATTTTAATTTCAGAAGTTTCCAACTTGATTTTGTCTCGAGATTCGTGCCCGATCAAGATAATTTTTTTGATGACGTATCAAGTATTATTACACAAGTTTAATTATAATTAATGTAATTATTATTACTTATGATAAA
>NW_021364733.1:0-263 GCF_001605985.2 Dendrobium catenatum | reverse complement strand
AAGTGCAGATGGTATGATTGAAAACGAAACAGAAGAAAATGAAATCATAGTATGCAACCTGGATAACTATACGGAAGCAGAGAATGTAGTTATTATGGATGCTAAATTGGAGCAAGGAGAGAAGAAGAATGATTCTTCTTCTATTTCTAAAGAAATTGAGACTTATCCTTTCAGGGATAGTATTAAAAATGCAGCAACAGAGAAATCTTCTTCAGGAAAAAAGGTTAAACTTCTCAAAGAACTGAAGTCTCTTGGCCCGGGGA
>NW_021364732.1:0-260 GCF_001605985.2 Dendrobium catenatum | reverse complement strand
ATTTCCTGAGCTAATAGTCCATGTTAGAGATAGATCTCCCCGAGACAAAAGCTCCTTGCTCTTCATTGATAATGTTGCCCAGCACCAGTTTGATCCGAGTGATCAAAATTTTGGCTACCACTTTGTAAAAGGATTGACAAAGACTGATAGGTCTAAACTTCGCCCGCACAATAGCATTATTAGTCTTCGGTATAAGGACAACAAAGGTATCTTTCCATCTTTTGCACATAGAGTTAGTACAAAAGAAGTGAAGAATAGCA
>NW_021364731.1:0-607 GCF_001605985.2 Dendrobium catenatum | reverse complement strand
CCGGAAGCTTTCACGGGCACTTTCTCAAACGGACTAAGGGATCGATCTGGGAACTCGAAGGGAGGCCCTGGGAGGTTGAAGGAGCTTTGGGGAATGATTTTGAGCGATTGGGAATCCTTCTAGCACTCTGGGGAGCTTGAGCCTATTCGGCCACCTCTCGCTGGCTTGGACGGCCGAGATTGAGCTGGAGGGGGCTCGGATTGATGCCAGGTGGAAGATGGAGACGTCCTAGGGAGGTCGTGGGGATCAAACTGGTGGGAAGTAGCTTTGATTCAGGGGTTGTCTGGGGGGGACCACCAGAACTCGTTCTTCGTAGGTTCTGACCACCACCGGCCATGGTTTGGGTTAGGTTGACTGGGGGAGGCCGATGGGGACACGCTGGAGTCGAGGGTGGAGTCAATTTGGTCTGAGAATCTCTGGATTGAGTTGGTGGCTGGGTTGGACTCAAACCTATTCGGTTCGAGTTGAATTGAGCTCGATCTAGGTCAGGTCAGGCCCTGGGTTTGGTATGGGAGACAGGTCTGGGTCTGGTGCACCCAATGCAATTGGCAATTGGATCCAATTTGGTCTGGGTTAAAAGATGGCTCGGGTTGACCCAAATCTACTC
>NW_021364730.1:0-224 GCF_001605985.2 Dendrobium catenatum | reverse complement strand
TAATAATTATGAAATTAAACTTCTGAATGCTAATGTATTTTAAGTGAGTTTTAAATTAATAGTTTTTAAATTAGCTGATTTATAAGTTAACAAGTTGAGTCAGGGCTGACTCAAGCTTTTCTCTTTTACTCATTGAGCTCAGCTCATAAGCTGTCATTTATCGAGCTGAGTCCAAACTTGTCCACGAGTTGACTTGACTCATTTACACCTATTCTCTATAGAAC
>NW_021364729.1:0-402 GCF_001605985.2 Dendrobium catenatum | reverse complement strand
TATTTTGCACTGATCCCAAAATTCTATACTCTTAGAGACTAACACTCAAGAAAGAATCCAAAGGAGTAAGGACTGTCTTGCTCCATAGAGGACACTAAAGGTTTCTAATATAAAGCCACTAAAGGTTTTAACTCCTACCAACTCACTTTGAAATACATACTAAAATAATCTAACTTAAATGAAGAAGTCATGATTATTTTCAAAAGGTGTTAAGGGACACTACTGCACAAGTCTAAGAAAATCTAACATGACTTGCAAGAACCCCTAAACTAAGTGTCATACAAAATTCTATAAAAGGTTACCTACCAAAATCACTTCTTTTGTTTTTGTTTTGACACAAAGCCCTACCAAAATCATCTTCCAAAACCCTCTCTTTGACACGAAAATTCTACCCAAACAACC
>NW_021364728.1:0-237 GCF_001605985.2 Dendrobium catenatum | reverse complement strand
CTGATCAGAAATGTAAATCGTACCTGTCACAACATCTATAGCATCACGAGCCTCCTGCTGACTCAAGCTGTAAACTCATGGCTGAACTGGAGCAGGAGCTGAAGCAACAGAACTACTAGGCTCTCCCTGCCTACCAGTAGGTGGTCTCCGTGGTGCAAAACTAGATCCACCACCTCTACCAGCAAATCCCTCAGGGCGCAGAGGAATAGTCCTCGGTCTTCCTGCTGCTGAACTGGC
>NW_021364727.1:0-323 GCF_001605985.2 Dendrobium catenatum | reverse complement strand
ACGAGCATTTAGGCGTCTTTTGGGATTTTATTATTATTATTTTTAAAATAATTTTTTTTTAGAACAAAAAAACTATTTTTGAAATTAATGAAAAAATTGTCTCGAATAAAATCATAGTATGTACAGTTAAATTTAAAAAAAAAAAAGAACGGATAAGATGTATATAAATTTATATCATAAAAATTAAAAAATTAGTATGAGATTAATAATGATGATGAGGCAAACTATTACTATAGAATATTAATTGGGCAAAGGATGCCACCCTTTTATTTTTTCTATTTGTATGAACTGATTGAACTCACAATTATATACCTGAACTTTCT
>NW_021364726.1:0-248 GCF_001605985.2 Dendrobium catenatum | reverse complement strand
TGGATCTTTGGGAGGGGAGTATTGTTAGACCGGTCCGGTCCAACCGGTCCAGGAGGGACCGGTTCACAGGCGCGAACAGGCGGGATCTCCGCCTCCTGCGGAGATCGGGCGAGCCGACAGCTCAAACAGAGCGTTTTAGGAAGGATTTTTTTGGGGTTTCAGAGAGAAATTTGAATGTATAGACTGTTTAGGTAATTCCTTTTGATTTGTCTGCATTAAATAGTTGATTTTGCTAGGGTTTGAGTATC
>NW_021364725.1:0-300 GCF_001605985.2 Dendrobium catenatum | reverse complement strand
ATATCTTATATTTAAATTATTATAGCCCATTAAATCCATTTTATTATTGATTGATGCTTAGAGCTGCAAATGAACTGAATCAAGTTGTATTACTCATTCAAGCTCATTTATAAGTATATATTTTCTAACCAAATTTAAGTCGAGTTCAAATATTACTCGAATTTTATATCTTATTCAAACATATTTATAAGTGTTTTTCTTTTTTCAAGTTCAAGTCGAAGTCGAGCTTAAATAAAACCTAACTAATTATTGAAACTAATAATTAAAACATATAACATAATTATAATCATACGTTTAATA
>NW_021364724.1:0-292 GCF_001605985.2 Dendrobium catenatum | reverse complement strand
ATCAACATAAAAAATCAACAATAGGACAACATGAATAAAACAATATACCGGTCAGCCGGGGTTCCAAGGGGGCGCTGCCCCCTGGCGGGGTTTGACCTGTATGGAAAGATACCGAGCGGTACCGAGCATGTACCTAACGGTACTAAGCATGTACCGGTCGGTACCGAGCGATATTGGCTTGGTACCGAGCGATACTGGCTCGGTATCAAGCATGTATCTAGTGGTACCGAGCATGTACCACTCAGTACCGAGCATATACTGGCTCGGTACCGAGCGGTACTGGCTCGGTACC
>NW_021364723.1:0-299 GCF_001605985.2 Dendrobium catenatum | reverse complement strand
TGCTTTCTTTTCTTAGAAGACGCCCTCTAGTTTGTTGCGTTAGGTGTAAGTACCCACTTGATGCAATCCTTTCTCTTGGACTAAAAAGAAGACTCTAGTCTTATCAAAATCATATTCAAACCAAAATCACATTTAAAACTCTCAATTCATTCCAAACTACATTCGAATCATAACATTCAACTTTTCAATATCTTGGCTTTATTAAATGATACTAATTTCATTAGTTATTATTTGATAAAGCATCAATGCTGACATCAACTTAAAAATCACTGAATCGACTTGAAACTCTATCAACCTTT
>NW_021364722.1:0-227 GCF_001605985.2 Dendrobium catenatum | reverse complement strand
ATTTTGTGATGAACAAAATTTTATATACATAGTTATCAGAATATGCACATTTATATTTTGAAATTCTCTTGTGTAACAAGAATGCATTTCAAAATCCCCCATCAGACAAGGGGCATTTTAAATATTCATTTGGGTCGACATCGCATTGCATGCCGAGATCCCCAAATAAATATTTAAAATCTCAAAGACAAAAAGCCTATCCAAGATGTCCCTGCAAGACAGGGGGC
>NW_021364721.1:0-1105 GCF_001605985.2 Dendrobium catenatum | reverse complement strand
CTTTCAAATAAAATTATAAAAATGATTTTTTTTTTTTGGTAAAAAAATACCATCAAATAAAAATTATCATATAATATATGAAAAAATTCTAATTTTAATATTAAAAAAATATAATTATAAAATATAGATGAATAATTTCATTATCAAGTTATTAGATTGATATATAATATTTTATTAGACATTGAACTTATTTTTGGCCTTTTTATTAGCTTTTATTTTTTTATCTCCAAATTTCTTAATCAAGTTTCTCTTCAAATATAATTGATATTAGATTCTATGAGTTTTTATATTCACTTAATACTTTAACTATTATTAAAATTGCTCATTTATCAAATATAATTTATATTTAATGTCAAAATTTTTATGATATTAAATTATTATAAATAAAATTTACTTTCAATAATTAAGTTACATCATAATTATAATTTTAGAAAAATAAAATAAATAAATTGGATTTATTTTTTATGGATAAATTGAGTATAAACCCTATTAATTTATTATGAAGAATAATTACAATGTCAAAAAACAAAAAATACATCTCAATACATTAAAGGCATGAATTTTAAACCTACGAATGGAGTAGCCTTGACATAAAATGATGTCACGATCAATATTAGTTTGAATCGTGCATCGTTAATCAAATTAAAAATAAATGCACCCCTCAAATATTCGAATTCATATATGTTGTCCTTAATTTTTATCAACTTATAAAGAGCCTCATTAGATAAATACGACACGATCTTGTTTTGTTATGACTTGTGAATCTTAACTAGTAAATATGATTACTTTTCCTCAATGCTCTTCTATAACTTTTGTTTATTCACATGCTAAAATAACGGCAGAACCTTAATTCTCATGCTAAAATAATGGAAAACATTAACTTCATAAAACCTCATAAAATATAATTCTTATTTACTATATATTATTCATATACTTTGACATCTTACGAAGCTTTAGTAAATCCTTTGAAGCCTCATCATGCATGTTATTTGTAACAAAATTATCTATTATGTAGAGAAAAGTTTCTAGAGATATCTCATTCATACTTAATCTTAAAAAATCAGAATCAATGGAATGTTCTTGGTCCCTCAAACAATGATTCATG
>NW_021364720.1:0-272 GCF_001605985.2 Dendrobium catenatum | reverse complement strand
ATGTCATATATGTGATTAAAAGTTAAAGTATGAACGTATTAATCGAAAGTATTGTAAATCTACAAGAACAATCAAATCAATATACAGAGTAGTAAGGAAACATCAACTGTTGTTGGACGTAGACAAGCATACAGGCATACAGGCAAAGGTGAGTCGAAGTCATACTGAGCTCGTCTATTGTGCTTGTAATAATAAACATTTCACTTATTCAGTAAGCAAACCAAACAACAAAAGCTGAGAAAATGATTCTTCACCAGGACATCGTCGGATCT
>NW_021364719.1:0-218 GCF_001605985.2 Dendrobium catenatum | reverse complement strand
TGAAGCGCACTCAAATTAAGCGGGTTAGAAATTCTCTTGTGCAAAATAAGAAAGTGACGTTTTTGTTAAATGTGGAACAGAGGAATGTGACGGGGATGGGGCCATCGCGCATGTGAGAAGGACGTGACAGCTGAGGTGGAGGCGGAGATTAGAGGAGCGTGCCCGAGGCTCTATGCATTCCACGAGTTCTTCTCCCTCGCGCATCTCGCACCGCCTCT
>NW_021364718.1:0-1135 GCF_001605985.2 Dendrobium catenatum | reverse complement strand
TTGAATCAGACTCCCTGAATGACTTAAACCCTGAGTTAGGAAAGCAAGAACCTTTAAATATCGACACCTTAACCCACCTCAATCATAGTTTCCTCGAGGATAAGCCTTTGGACAAAGTATGCCTGGATGATAGTAATGTGATCTCGAAAGAAGCCAATCGGACTTTGAACAATTTGAATTTAAATTTGGAAGATATTGATTTAGTTGTAACACCTACTGAGATGACTCCGGATAATTCTGATTTAATTTTGGATAGTTCTGATTTAGTTTTGAATAATTCTGATTTAATTCTGGATAATTTTGATGGCAACTTAGATAATCTCGAGTTGGAAGTAAGTCAATCGAATTTATCACCTAATTTAAGTGAAACGGAACCCATGGATCTTAGGATTGCAACCAAACCTGAGTCTCTTTCGGAAGACAGTACTTTGAGTCTGAAAAATTTTTAGCCTGATTTGAGCAATGAGCCCCCTCTTGTTTCATTAGAGTCTAAATTTAGAGCTGTTCAATTGGATTTATATTTGGCCGAGTGTGTCATTCCTGATTCATACATTTTGCCCGTTATAGCCTCATCCTACCAGGATAAGGACCACTTTTATCCTAGTTGGATGAATTTATTAGATGACACTACCCCCACTAGGAGACTGTTGTCGACCCTAACTGAAATCACCTATAGAAGAGCCCTAGTAGCTTAGAGTGTCTTCATTCCTCCCCCTACACCAATTCCCTTAGACCAAACACTTTAGACCCCTCTTATCGTGACTTGTCCACCTTTTTTTTTCTAGCCATGTGTTCGTATGAGTTAGTATGTTGTGTATGTGTTTTGTGGTCTGTTGTCTTCCTATTTGTCTATATTTTAAACTTTTGTAAGCTCATGAGTCTTGTCATTCATCATGTACACCCGATCTCTTACATTTGCATATGCATTTCACCTTCAAGAGTTACTCAACGAAATTAATAAGAAAATTGAACAAAGTAACACCCATTTTAAAGTTATCGCTGATAACAAAAGAAGGTCCAAAGATTTCAAAGTTGGAGACTTTGTGATGGTACGGGTCCGCCTAGAGCTTTTTCTCCGGGCGCGGTAAAGAAGCTGCTTGCTCGAAACACCGGACCATTTAAGATAATATCAAAG
>NW_021364717.1:0-258 GCF_001605985.2 Dendrobium catenatum | reverse complement strand
ATCATCGGTTCCCAGGTTAATTTCTTTTAATTCACCGACTGTCGATTTAATTTCTTTATCTAATTCAGGGGGTGCATCCCGAACTTGAAGGTCATCGGGATCATCTAAAGTCTCCAAATAGAGCCCATCGAGAGCACATAAAGGATCTGTAGGGACATTTGGCGATTCAAGATGGTAAGTTATCATTAGGCAATACTCATCGTCATCGAATGAACTAACAATTCCAAAGCTGATACCACTTGTAGGATTATCCTTAAT
>NW_021364716.1:0-441 GCF_001605985.2 Dendrobium catenatum | reverse complement strand
GTCCTCCCTCACATTGGAAATATTTCCAAAATCTGGCCCCTATTTTTGCCCACAATTTCAGCCTCCCTCGCGTTGGAAATATTTCCAAAATCTGCCATATTGCCCACAATTTCAGCCTCCCTCACGTTGGAAATGTTTCCAAAGTATGTCATATTTCTGCCCACAATTTCAGCCTCCCTCACGTTGGAAATATTTCCAATGTCATATTTCTGCCCACAATTTCAGCCTACCTCATGTTGGAAATATTTCCAAAATCTAGCCCATATCTAACCGCTTCCTCCTAGCAGCTTTGCTGGGGTTTTACTTCTCCAAATCCCCTCTAAATCTCTTCCGGGTGATGTTTCCCGGGTCTCCAAGTTTGCTTTTAGAATTTCCTGCATCTACCCCTTGGTTGACCTCCAACATGAAGGTTCTCAAAGGCTGCCTTAAGAGGACAACTAG
>NW_021364715.1:0-223 GCF_001605985.2 Dendrobium catenatum | reverse complement strand
ATATTTAACTAATTAATTATCTAATTAAAATCATATTTAAATATTAAGTTTTTTCTCTTTCTAAATATATGCATATAATTAAATTATAATCTAGATTTAGATAAAATTTTAATAAATTGGAAAACTTACCTCTTACTCTTGAAAGTTCCTTCGAGTTCTAGCCTTTTCATCTGCTCGTCTCGTCCACGCTCGTGCTCTCTCTCTTTCTTTCTCTATTTGCCAC
>NW_021364714.1:0-250 GCF_001605985.2 Dendrobium catenatum | reverse complement strand
ATCTTTAGGATGGTTGTTATGTTTTAAAAGGTTTGTTTAATGTTTTAAACATTATGCTAACATTTTCTGGAGTTTTAAAGCAATTTTGATTTTTTTTTATGAATTTTTGGAATATTTTAATCATTTAATTAATGGGTCAAAAGTTGACTTTTGGATTAAGGGTGTTTTCTAGAATGTTTGTTTTTTATTAAAATTCTATACCTTACTATGATTAGTTAGACAGTAAGTACGTTGAAAATGGATTTTTCTA
>NW_021364713.1:0-371 GCF_001605985.2 Dendrobium catenatum | reverse complement strand
GGGGGGGGGGTGAATTGTGAAAACTTTGTAGTAATAATTAAAAACCTAAGAAAGAGCTCTAAATTGAACTCAACGTGCAACAATGAAATCTTTTTTCTTTCACACTTTTCACCAACAAAATTTTATGACAATAAAGTGCAAGAAAAAAAAAGTGATAAGGAAGAAGCACACCTGAATTTTATAGTGGTTTGATCAAACCATGACCTATGTCCACTCCCCGGAGTCCTACGCTCCGGGAATTTTACAACAAACTGTAGCTCTCCTCTTGCCCCGCTCAGCAAGGAGGAGAATCCCTTACAAGACTCACTTTCACCAACCCGGCGTGGCGGAGTGCCAAGCGCTCTTCTCACCCTCCTGGAGATGGCAGTCTA
>NW_021364712.1:0-283 GCF_001605985.2 Dendrobium catenatum | reverse complement strand
TGAATCCTCTAGCCTTATTATATATGCCAAAGCCAACTAAGAATTTAATTTTCATTAGCTTATCTTTAGTTGGTGCTACACTGCTACTCTAATCGTTTCTACAAAACAACCATTTCTCATTCTCTTTTATAATTTTATCAGATACCCATCTTACGATTCTCAATTCCACTACAATCAATTTGGGTATATTGAGGTTTTCATTACTCATCACTCAATTTGGTAACATATATTGCTCATCACACGTATTAATATAACATAACAGAATTTATCTAACTTCAATTTA
>NW_021364711.1:0-209 GCF_001605985.2 Dendrobium catenatum | reverse complement strand
TAAAGGAGAAGGGGCTGAAGAAAAAGAAGTTCCAACAGCCTTTGGTGATCGAGGCTAGGAGAACCCCGCCAAAGGAGCGTCTGTCCTTTGCTACAGAAAGAAGAGAAAGACAGTATGTTTCACGCGGTGAACATCGGGGCGTGACACCTGAATTACAGATTCAGGGATCCACTGCTGAAAGGTCCCGGTGGAAAGGAAAACAAATCTGG
>NW_021364710.1:0-227 GCF_001605985.2 Dendrobium catenatum | reverse complement strand
ACTTGATAGACAACCTAACAACCAAAAGCAATGGCTTATTCCATAATTATGTATTGCAAAATCATCATATTAAAACAAGGTTAGGAGGATATATATATCCTTAAATTATGTAATAATAGTAATTGATGTATAGAAATAAGTTTTTCTATTCACATATTTGATGTGATTTAATGTTATATTAATAAAAATAAAATTTTAGGAATTAGTATTTAAATATAAAAAAATCA
>NW_021364709.1:0-310 GCF_001605985.2 Dendrobium catenatum | reverse complement strand
ATTATGAAAAGGTAAAATGTTTTGAAAAGGTAAAATTGTTATGTGAAAGGTAAGATGTCTATGTGTATCTTTCGGAAAGTAAAATGATGGGTTTTAAAAGTGAACATGTGTGTGTTAAAAAGTGAATAGTATATATGTGTTGAAAAGTAAAGTGTATGTATAGAAAGATATTTTTGTTGTGGAAAGTGTAGAGTGTGATTTTTGGAAATATATATGTTTTGAATTAAGGTTAAAGGTGTATGTAAAAAAAAAAGGTATAAGTGTGTGATTTTGAAAAGTGAAATTTGTGTGTGTTGAAAGGTGCATCGAA
>NW_021364708.1:0-325 GCF_001605985.2 Dendrobium catenatum | reverse complement strand
TGCTTTCAATCAAATATTATAAGTGGTTTACCCAAAAAAAAAACATCAGCCCCATGATAACTTTATCCAAACTATTTGAAATTGACTTTAAGGTTTACAAGAACATTATTACAAAATTGGATGTCAGTACAAGCTTAATAGCCGATTGTGACCTAGAAGTTCATCCTAGAGGCTCTTGAGAAAACTTGCAAGTTTAATCTTGAAAGGATATATTCATAGATAAAAATTTTGAGGAAAACCTAAATTTTAAAACTGCCATTTCAATTTCAAGAAATAGGAGGGGAAGACGAATTAGGATAAGGAGAGCAATCTATATGAAGGGAAT
>NW_021364707.1:0-374 GCF_001605985.2 Dendrobium catenatum | reverse complement strand
TAAAACTGGCACAAACGATCCATTATTAGACAATCGTCTTGGACGATCCACTGATCGTCCTGGACGATACACATGGCACAGATTTAAAACGTTTTAACTTCGGCCGGTACGATTAATTATTGTGTATCATTCTGGATGATACACCTAATCGGCCCGGATGATATGCTTTTTCATTGGTCATCCGGCTTGACTCCTCGAGAAGATCTCCTGTGTCTAATCGTCCTATCCGATATCTGATCGGCACAGCCGATCGGACCGCCTTTTTGACCAATCGGCCTGTACGTAATAATTGAACCAAATCGTCCTGGACGATTCTACGATCGTCCTAGACTATATGGTTGTTTCTTTAAATAAATGCCATTCCAGCCATTATT
>NW_021364706.1:0-222 GCF_001605985.2 Dendrobium catenatum | reverse complement strand
TGCTAGGGAGAGGAAAATTAACTCCAAATTCCTTCCACAAAAATTGAATAATTCTTTAATGGAATCTGAAATGCTTCAGATTTTATTTTTCTTTTCTCTCAGAAATCTGAGTGGAATTTCAATTCCCAGTGTGGGGGAGGAACGCCTTAGCAGCAAGAGTGTCACGTCTTGGGGAAGGATGGCTAAGGGAGAGGCGGTAGAAACCAGGGAGAAGGTCTGCGG
>NW_021364705.1:0-294 GCF_001605985.2 Dendrobium catenatum | reverse complement strand
TGTCGGATCGAAAAACTGCCCCAAGCATGCCTTTGGTGCGCGTGGTGGGATGGGACCCCGGTGCGACACCTTCGACGAGGTAGGCGAGTGACCCCTCGATCCACGTGCCAACACCGACAACCCCGCGAAAGTATGAATTTTTCTAAACTTAAAACTCTGCTTTAATATTCGTGGCGGATCGAAAAACCGCCCCAAGCATGCCTTTGATGCGCGTGGTGGGGTGGGACCCAGGTGCGGCAAGTACGGCGAAGTGGGATCACTTATAAGTAACCCTGAGCGGGGGGAAAGCAAACT
>NW_021364704.1:0-1739 GCF_001605985.2 Dendrobium catenatum | reverse complement strand
ATCCAATTTGATTGAATAAAATGTAGATTCTTAATGGGGACGATGTTCTGGACGCAATGGCATTGTCCGTTTGTCGATCGGACGTCGTCCGAGCGTCTTTGAGGCCTCGTTTTCGTCATAACGCAGGCCTTTATATCATATTTGCATCGCCTAAAAATTCACCACCATCTCGGATGATCCAAATTTATCAAATAAAATGTATATCCTGAATTTCAACGACATTCCGGACGTAATGGCGCTGTCTGTTTATCGATCAGACGTCGTCCGAGCATCTTCGAGGCCTTGTTTCCGTCGTAACGCAGGCCTTTATATCATATTTGCATTGCCTAAAAATTCACTACCATCTCGGATGATCCAAATTTATTAAATAAAATGTATATCCTGAATGTCAACGATGTTCCGGGCGTAATGGCGCTGTCCTTTTGTCGATCGGACATCGTCTGAGCATCTTCGAGGCCTTGTTTTCATCGTAACGTAGGCCTTTATATCATATTTAAATTGCTTAGAAATTCGCCACCATCTCAGATGATACAAATTTATTAAATGAAATATATATTCTGAATGTATATGACGTTCCGGACGCAATGGCATAGTTCGTTTCATGATCGGATATCATCTGAGTGACGTCGAGGCCTGATTTCCTTGAAATGCGTGTTGTCTCGAAATTCATGTCACTCATTAGGATGATCCAAATTGAACAAGTAAAATACAGTTTTTTGAGTATTTGTAATGTTCTGAACACAATGACGAAGTTCGTTTGTTGATCCGACATCCTTGGATCAGCCTCGCGCTTTAATTTCGGGTGTCGGTCGTCCCTTTTGACCGACCTCATCCGATTCAATTGCGAGGGGCCTCGACCCAGCAGAGTTCGATGTCCTGATCGCAACGATGTCGTTCGTTTAGTATTCAGAGGTCATTTGACTCTTTAAGTGACATGTGGCACTAAGGCGCGTAATGTTTTATTCACCAATTGGGCTCCTTTATCGCGTGGTTTGAGGTGTAGGGGTCAACAATCTCGCCGGAAAAGCCGCCCTCGAGCTCCTCCCGCCGCTTTTCCTCTTTCCCGTCGCCTTCCCTCTTCGGTCGGCCGAAAGACACGAACAAGGGACCGAAATAATCGGTCCCTTTAGCTATGTGAGGTTTTAGAAAAAGATTTAGGTGCCAAATGACGCATGTGCCCTTAACCCTAACATTTTCTTTAAGACTTAGAAGGGCAAAATAGGAACTTTAGGAAAAATTTTACTTAAACTAGCTTCGGCAATTTATATCTTCCAAGCCGAGCGAAATTAGGTATAAGTTCTTTATACCATTTTGCTCGAAATTTCGAGACGAATCTAATGAAATTTATTTCGTCGAATTCTGACGCCATCAAAATTTCACTTAAGTTCGTCGCGGTGCATCGATATGCGTGCGACGCACTCAATTGACGAATTTCGGGTTTTACAATTCTCTCCTCCTAATAAAAATTTCGTCCACGAAATTGAAAAGAAAAGAAGAACGAACATACCTTACACAAAAAGATGAGGATAGCACTTCCTCATTTCTGATTCCTTCTCCCAAGTAGCATTCTTCTCTAATCCATGTTTCCATAGGACCTTAACAAATGGTATTTCTCTGCTCCTGAGTTGTCTCACACTGAACTCCAAAATACGATCTGGTTCCTCAACATATGTAAGATCTGGCTGAATCTCCACATATTCAATTATGATTTTAGAAGGATCATCAGATATGAATTTCCT
>NW_021364703.1:0-251 GCF_001605985.2 Dendrobium catenatum | reverse complement strand
CGATTGGGAGTCATAAGGAGTTTAATATGCCGACGGACGGTCGATGGGCATAGAGTGACGACTCTTATTGAAACCAACGTATGGATATCTACAACAGCAATATGGATTCTACAACAGCAAAATAGCCAGTGATTGTACTTGTTCAGTATTATTGTATTGAAGTGCATGCGTACAGTCTTGACATATGGATTTACTGCTTTATTGATTTGATCAAATTTATGAATTTACTGTATCGTACGATTTCATCGATT
>NW_021364702.1:0-736 GCF_001605985.2 Dendrobium catenatum | reverse complement strand
TATGGTTTATGTTAAAAAGTTACAACCAATTAATAATTTATCTCATACATCTATTGAGGAGGTTTCTGATAAAGCAAAGGTATCTAATGATGTTATTTTGGATCCGGATAAAGATCTTGGTAAGCATTATTCTAAGGCATTGGTTGGTGATGATGGACATAAGTTAAAGGAGGATGTTCATGACAATTTGAATGTCCAAATAATAGAGTCGGCTGGTATGGTATCTAACTCTTTAATTTTAGATGTACCTACAGATGTTAATTTGTTCAATGTGTTGGTGGCTAGCTTCTCATGAAAATTTCAAGGGAAAACATGCAATTAATGGCAGACAGAATACACCAGTAACATGAAAATTTCAACAAAAAGAGCATGTTTCCATCGAATTTTTGATGGATTTTCATACGACGGTAATTCATGCAGTAGAAAAACTTTTTCGACATAAATAATGCGCAGGAAACCTTTCTGGCATACTTTACGGTGCAGAACCGACAGAAAAGTGGGTGTCAATTATGCTACTTTATATTTTATTATTCCAACATTAAATATGCCAGAATTATCGGTGTAAAAATATGCCGGTAATTTTGGTGGAATAAATATCGCTACATACACAAAAAACTAATCGACGGAGATAACCGGTATAAATATCTGTCAAAACTATCGGTGCAAAAAAAGATGCCAAAAATTAATACAGAATTCATTTTATCATCATTTTCGACAGATTACCGGCATTTTATCC
>NW_021364701.1:0-383 GCF_001605985.2 Dendrobium catenatum | reverse complement strand
GATTCAAAAGTTAATGAATTTTATCCAAAATTGGTTTATTACTGATTTTAGAAGTTAATTAATGAATTATGGAATTTTAAAATGAATTTTAAGTTTTTATGAATTTTGAAATATTTTAATAATTTAATTAAAGGTTAAAAAAAATTACTTTTTGATTAAGGGTGTTTTATGGAATGTTTGTATTTTATTAAAATACTAGACCTCACTACGATCAGTTAGAAAGTAAGCAAGTTGAAATCGGATTTTTCTACATTTTATTACAAAGGTTTGAAGTTTTAGCTAGATTTTAACTACGGTTTGACCAATTTGTTGACTTTTTGCAATTAATGATTTTCTGGAATTTTTAATATTTTTAATAAATACTAGACCCTATTATGAGTTTA
>NW_021364700.1:0-2369 GCF_001605985.2 Dendrobium catenatum | reverse complement strand
TTAAAATATTATTGAAATTTTATTTGGTTCAATAACTTTAAATCACGAAGTAACCAAACAGTTCATCTAGATTTAATTGAATTTAGTCTCTGTAATGCCAATAGTTTTCAGGATTTAACTGCCTTAAGATTTGATGAATCTAGATTTATAAAATTTGCTAAATCTTATTGGAGCCAAATAGGCCTCTGGTTTGCTAGTTTTGTTGGTTTTAGCACACGAAATCAAGATGTATTTTTGGTGCTTCTTGGTTATCTTATTAATGGGAGTGATACAATTGGAAGCTGATGACTTGGAATCTGTTGGGCTTATGGATGGTTATTTTTGCACAATAAGTTGATCTTTTATGCTTCTTAGTTCTGAGATTGTGTTTTTTGAATATAAGATTAGTCATGTATTACCAAATAATCCTGGGGAAATATAGAAGGTTGGTTGTTTGTGTTATGTCAAAAGGAAAATTCTAATGCAAAATTTTTAATTTCAAACAAATATATTGTAATTTATGCTTGATTAAATATGCATATTAAACCAACCTTAACCTGCTCTGTACACAAATTTATTTTTTGTTTTATTTTTTAATTTGGGAAATGTTGGACCTTTTTGTGGGAAGCAATGCTCCATTTATTCGTACAGCAAGCGACAAGTCTTGAATGCATATCACGATTCAGCTTTCTCATAGGCTGTACATGCAGAAGCCCAATAATCTTGGATTCTTGGCTGACCTACTGGGTTGTGTAGTCTATGGGAAAATTTAAATATATCAGTCAACTATTCATTTTCTACATTATTTAGGTTTCTAATCTAAAGTTCCAATAGATGGGCTTTTTTGTTGATAATGATAAAATTTGAATCACTCCATAATTTCTTGGAAATTAACTTTGATTTCTAGAATATATTCAATTGATTTTTTTAAGTTTTGATTTGAAGCAATGAGCTCAAATTAATTTTGAGTTGACAGAGTATCAAGTGGGCTCAATGCATATATTAACAACAAAATTTGCTGTTATTAGCTACTTTAATGTGGTTGGTTGTATAATTAGCATTCTCAACAGCCTCTTGTATGTAAGAAGTACAGTGTTTGATTCTTGGTGTGCTTGACTTGTGGGTTTTTTTAATTTTTGTTACCTTTTGTGCCCCCACAAACTCCAGTTGGCTAGTCCTTAGTATTGCATTTAATGGAGCCAATGGTTGGAATTTTTTATGGGCTTGTTTTGCTAGTTTGACAAGGTATTGGAATTTACGGTGGCTTGGCTAGAATTCAGTTGAGTTATGGTGTTCTTTTGTTTGCCTCATGTTTGGCTTTCATATTTCTTCTCTTACAATTGTTTTTCTTTCTTCAAGTTTCATGCTTATAAAGAAGTAAACAAAGGTATCTTCAACTAATTTGCTGGTTTCCATGTTTGGTTTAACTCTCAAAAAGAACCAATGCTATCCTTTGTTTATGTTAACATTCAGAAAAACAGTGAATTTTTTACTCTAATATTCTCTAGTTATTTTTCCTTGCAAAGCTCAATTTACTTTGTCTCCTCATCTGTTGAATTTTGTGGTTATTTGGTGGATTTCTTATTTTAGAGTTCAAATCTAAGATCACGTCAACTATCTTATTTCAAATTAGCTTAAATGATTATTGAGTAGAATCATAATTGAATGGAACAATCCAAATTTTGTTCAGTTGAGCCAATTTTAGCTTTTATACTGTATTTCAATCCTGTCAGAATGATTAATGATTGTGTAGAGTTTGATGGGTTTGTACCCCTAAAGCAATGCATGTGGATGCTGGTTCTTATTGTAGTGCCTTATTCATAATGGAGAGTATGTGGGTAGGGGAGGAAGGAGGGAGGGGTTTGGGGTTTGCATATTGATGGCATGCTTGGTGAATTTTGTGTTCCTTCAAAAGAATATGGTGGGACTCGAGGAAAGTTCTTTTTGCATTCAAGGATGAATGAGAAGGAATCACTTGTGGCTTTTGCATCGTACATAGATTTATGGTCCATCATGTTCGTTGAAATTGCTATAGGTGGAGGTTATTCTGCATGCAATTAGCCATGGTCTAAAAAGTTTAATGAGTTATATTGGTTTAAGCTTTATGCTAAGTTTTTGAAGTTTGCAAAGTGCTAACCACAGGGCAAGCCAACTGATACTATCTAGGTTGTGCATTCACTCTCCTAATAAATTTTAAAGGAGAAACTAAGACTGAAAAATGTTGAGAAGTTAGAATAGATCAATTTCAGAATAAGTTTTCTACTTGCTGTACAATATATTGGTTGTATGAAAAGCCATCAACTCTTGCGAGAATTGATTATAATAAAGGATCAGTAGGAGATTATTAATCACCAAGGGGCTGTTTGGTTGCCTGCAAAGTAAACGCAATG
>NW_021364699.1:0-271 GCF_001605985.2 Dendrobium catenatum | reverse complement strand
CGAGTGGAGGCCGGGGCCGAATTTTCGGAGCCCACAGGAGAGTTTGGTATCTCTTCTTCCTCTCCTACTACTTTATTTTGTGACAACATATCATCCATTGCCCTTGCCAATAATCCTGTCTTCCACGCGAGTACAAAACATATTGAAATTGATTTTCATTTTGTTCGCGAATGTATTAACAACAAATTGCTGCACGTCGCTCATGTTCACACTACCGACCAGCTAGCTGATCTGTTTACCAAAGCCTTGTCTGTACAACGTTTTCAGTTTC
>NW_021364698.1:0-850 GCF_001605985.2 Dendrobium catenatum | reverse complement strand
ATCATCTTTCACAATGTCCCAAGAATTTTGAAAGAACTTAGTCGTAAAACCATCAGAGCCAGCAGTAGCATCACCATTCATATCCCTAAGAACATTAAAAATTTTAGTTTCCATAGGTACTTGACAAAGCATTAAATTCTCCTCATCCTCAATACATTTAGGAATATACTCAGGATTAGAGATAGGAAAAATTCCTTCATTACATTTAAACAACTGCATAAAGTAATCCACACCAGACTTACAAATTAAATCATCAGAATTAAGAGTAATACCATCATTATTAATAATTTTGTGAATTTTGCTTTTAGTCTTTGTGATGCCCCAAAATCAATAGTGAAAGGATTCGTCTGACAAGATCGAACTCCATTCAAGTTGCCTTGCTCGAACATGAAAATTTAAACCACATATAATGAGCTTACAAAGCCCAACAGGTCACCAAAGCCTACAACTGAAATCAAAGCACGGCGATGCTATCAATATGCAGGTCAAATAAATCAAGTCAATCAATGGTCAATGAATCTATGCAATGCGGAAATTCATAGTCAATGAAATCAAGTCTGCACAGCATAAATCAAATCAGTACGGAAATCAATAGTCAATACTCAATACAGCGGTCAAAACATCGATAAATCAATATTCTTAGCAATCAAATCAGTAAGTGCTTCTAGTCAATATCCAATCATTGTAGCAATGTCTATCAGTCAATACTATCAGTTCAATCAATCGTCTCGTCTAGTCAATCCGTTGTATCTATATCATCTATCAAATCAGTCAATACTCTTGCAAATCAGTCAATCCAATTATTCAATATGATTTACTCGCTATCAACATACAATATTCAATGACACTA
>NW_021364697.1:0-473 GCF_001605985.2 Dendrobium catenatum | reverse complement strand
CTTTACAAGAGTCGGTCATTATCATCAATCAACGTACATTTTTTTCTTAAATTTAACCCTGGTAAAATGTTATCTGTAATTGATAGAAGCCAATGCTTGGTTAAGATAAATATGTTTAAATGTTTAATTTACTTTGCATCCACCACTTCGAGTAAAAATGTAATGCTAATTTAAAAAAAATAAAAAAGAAACTCACTATCCTCTAAATCAAATGATTGGAAATTTGCATGTCTACATGACATATTACCCATAAAAAGGTGCACCCACTACATGAAACCCAGCACCTGCCAATACTTTCTATAGCCATATATGATTTTTGAATATTCTGCATCACCCAGTTTCCTGTAGAAGTTTATCTTCTTGAAGTTCTAATTGATGTTTTCAGGACGAAAGTTTATCTTCTTGAAGTTCTAATTGATGTTTTCAGGAATTTCGCCAACTTCTTGATGATAATTTGGAGCTCTTGGTAAAGC
>NW_021364696.1:0-1449 GCF_001605985.2 Dendrobium catenatum | reverse complement strand
TAGCCCTCATTTTATTTAAGGGGAGTTGAGCAAGCACATGCATAAAATATTATTAGAAATCGTGATAATGCTTCCCATTTATTAGCTTGAATATGGTCACCTGCACGGAAGAATAGTATATATATATATATATGGCGCTCCTAACCTAGGGGTAGATCTAGCGCTCATAACATCATCCACAGAGTGTAGAAAAAGTAAGCAAACACACCAGCAATTTCAAACAGCATGCAATGAAAATCGCGGAAAGTTTCGGCACATAGTAGAAAAATAAAACCCAGTGGCCTAACCTAGATCTATAAGTGGTGCCCCAGCAAACAATTCTATGTGTGTGTAAGGCTGGTGTGGCTGGGATAGGTCCTAATTTGGGTAGTTAGTTAAAGTGGTCTAAAATTCATATTTATTATAGTCCAGAAAAGGAAATTTTAGTTGAAATTCAAATATTAGCGAATTAGGGTCCATTTTATTTATTTCAGTTTGTTGATCAGTTTTAAGAGCTTAGGGTAATGATATTTAAAGTTAAAGTGGTATTGGCCAATTTTGGAATGTCCCGGGTCCTCTTAGGTACTAGGCTAAGGGGTCTAAAAAGTCACTATAGGAAAAACACTAAGTCTGGGTCTCCTATCACCTTAAGAAAATACTAGACCTTAAGAGGAGTAATTAGCCAGGTAGTACGCTGAAATTGGAGTTTTCTAGGCAAAGTTATGAATTTTCTAAGTTTGGGGCCCTAAATGAACTACGGTTGACCAAAAAGTTGACTTTCTAATCTAGGAAATTTTCTGGAAATCTAAGATTTTTAATAAATACTAGGCCCTAATTGGAGTCTAATGCAAGTAAGTTTTCCTAATTTTGAATTTTCTACAATTAGTTATGAATTTCTAAAGATTGGAGTATTAAAGGGAATTTCTAAATTTCCTAATAAAGAGCTGATTTTATTGTTTTGATCCAAATCAACTCCAAACAGGTTGGAATCACCCCCAAAGGTTAGTAATGACCTGATAAAGTGTTCCAAAGTGTTTGGAGAAAGTATGGGATTTTTAATAATTTTTAATAATTTATTAGGGGTAAAATAGTAAATTACACCTATAGTCAAATTAGGGGTCAACCTGAAGTCAAACTAAGGAGATCTATTTATCTAAGGTCAAGGATCAGATTTTGGTCAGTTTGAGGTATTATGGGTAACTTTCTAACCTAAAATGTATTTATTGTAATTTTTGGAAGGTCTCGAGGCCTTATTTGGCAGGTTAATTATGGTTGGTTAATTAAGGGGTCTAAGACTCCTAAAAATTCTTAGAGAATTCTGAGATGTTTTGGATGTCACTAAGTTTAAGTGTTGAAGTTTTCATGTCAATCCAGGGTCTATCCTAGCCCTTAGAAAATTTCTAAGTTCGCTAGACAAGTCCTTAAGGTGTCACTACGTTAAATGGGTTTAAATCGAAGTTCACACTAACC